>NC_081410.1:34315793-34410793 GCF_030272615.1 Cryptomeria japonica | reverse complement strand
TATAAGGAAATATCATGATAAGACAATTTGCATTTTTTTATATTGGTAGTGAAATGAAAAATAGTACAATAAAGATGATAGGCATATAGGGAGAAATTTAAGTCATACTTGTGTGAAACTTGTTAGTTTACATGCATATGTGTGAAGTAATTGACTATAGAAATTTTTCTCCCTTCTCTCTCTATCTAGTTATGAAGATTTATAGAAATGATAATAAATGATGTAATTAAAAAATTAAATAGAAATAATTGATTGTTCCAATGAATATTATGAGGCATGTACTAAGGAATGTATGTTTCATTCTACAGTGAAAACCAAAGTGTTTTATTTTTCCTATTAGTGCATCATGTCAAGTAAGTAAGTAAATGGAATACTTTTTTTTTTTGTATATACTCTCTATGTAGCTCATGCAATTTAGATGTTGATGGGGAAGGAGTATTGACTAAGATAATCTTAACACTGCATGTAGAATGTGTGTGGGTATAGGAAATTAATCTTTTATGATTTCATTTTATTGTGAAAATAGAATTCTTAGCTTCACAAAACTTTTGTTTAATTGTTAAGAACTATAAGAATATAGTGGTTGATCAATGAAAATATGGAAAAGATGGTACTTCCTTACCTTATTTAATTTGGGAATTCTAGTAATATGGATAAACGATAATATTGGGAAGGTGATATTTGTGATTAAGATTGCATGGTATTAAAGTATAGTACGTAGTCTAATAGCCTTAGTGTCTATGGTTCATTTTCTAATGCAATCAGGATGTGTTATCTTGGATGTAGTGTAGCGGTTACTCACTATGATGTGGCTGAAAATGGTCACTTTGTTTCATGTTTTTTATTGCGATAGTGTTTTGACTATCTTTTGACTTGTCTTTTGTGGCAAAGGGGATAGCATTTTCTTTTGAAATTTCTTTTGACGAAATGGCCACTAAATTCTCGTTCCTTTTCATTTAAATTTGGTACTTGTCATGTTTTTGATTTTGTTGATTTTTTTAATTGCCGACATTTTCCTTATTTATCATCATATTTGGTGATCATCATTTGGATGATGTTCTTTTGAGATCTCTGGTGGTCATTTTGAATGTTTGTATTGGCTAGCCCTAGCTATGCGTTAAGTGTTATATCTATCATGTTCACTTGAACCTCTAATAGTGTATTAAGGGAGGATACCACAAAGAGTGATTCTAGGCATAATGAGGTAACCAAATAAATAATGAGATTAGTTAGGGAAATAAGTGTATTTTCTTTGATGAAATTGGTTTGTAATCGTTTGAATTATAGATGTGGTAGGAAAAAGTGTGAAGTAGATCTATTAGGTTTTCTGATAAGCTTTAGATAAATATTTTTGATTGGTAGACTTATTGTCTTGTTGAGTGTTTGAAAAGCATACATGGGTTCTAATCGAATTAAGTAGACCTTAGATGGTTGAATGTAGGTAATTATATCATTTTTATTTTGAATAAGTATATATCTTTCCTTAGGAGTGATGTTCTGGTGTTTTATTGATGTGATTTTGCACCATGAACCTTTTTTCATTTAGTGTGTATGTGTAATTTACCTTAGAGGTAGTATGAAATACTAGTTATAACTGAATTTTAAAGTTTAATTTGAGAGTATGTTGTGGTTAAGATGGTAATGCAAGGAAGTGTGTATAATTAGGATGTTGTAGTAGACATGTGAATACCATCTTTAAGATGCTTATTGATGTAAAATAAATGTTTTCATGTTTGGATAGACTCAGTTATGATGCATTACACAATATATTATGTTTGTATTGCCTGGCCCTAGCCATGTGTTAATTGTTATATCTATCATGTTCACTTGAACCTTTGATAGTGTGTTAAGGGAGAACACCACATACAGTGATTCTAGGCATAATGAGGTAACCAAATAAATAATGAGATTTGTTAAGGAAATAAGTGCATTTTCTTTAATGAAATTGGTTTGTAATCGTTTGAATTATAGATGTGGTAGGCAAAAGTGTGAACTAGATCTAGTAGGTTGTCTGATAATGTTTAGATAAATATTTTTGATCTGTACACTTATTGTCTTGTTGAGTGTTTGAAAAGCCTTCATGGGTTCTAATTCAATTAAGTAGACCTTAGATGGTTGAATGTAGGTAATTATACTATTTTTTATTTTGAATAAGGTTATATCTTTCCTTAGCAGTAATGTTTGGGTGTTTTATTGATGTAATTTTGCAACATGAACCTTTATTTATTTAGTGTGTATGTGTTATGTACCTTAGAGGTAGTATGAAATACTAGTTATAACTGAATTTTAAAGTTTAATTTGAGAGTATGTTGTGGTTAACCTGGTAATGCAAGGAAGCGTGTATAATTAAGATGTTGTAGTAGACATGTGAATACCATCTTTAAGATGCTTACTAATCTAAAATAAATGTTTTCATGTTTGGATAGACTCAGTTATGATGCATTGTACATATATTATGTTTGTATTGGTTGGACCTAGCTATGTGTTAAGTGTTATATCTATCATGTTCACTTGAACCTCTGATAGTGTGTTAAGGGAGAACACCACAAAGAGTGATTCTAGGCATAATGAGGTAACCAAATAAATAATGAGATTAGTTAAAGAAATAAGTGTATTTTCTTTGATGAAATTGGATTATAATCGTTTGAATTATAGATGTGGTAGGAAAAAGTGTGAACTAGATCTAGTAGGTTGTGTGATAAGCTTTAGATAAATATTTTTGATCTATACACTTATTGTCTCGTTGAGTGTTTGAAAAGCCTACATGGGTTCTAATTGAATTAAGTAGACCTTAGATGGTTGAGTATAGGTAATTATATCTTTTTTATTTTCAAAAAGGTTATATCTTTCCTTAGGAGTGATCTTTTGGTGTTTAATTGATGTGATTTTGCACCATGAACCTTTATTTATTTAGTGTGTATGTGTTATGTACCTTAGAGGTAGTATGAAATACTAGTTATAACTGAATTTTAAAGTTTAATTTGAGAGTATGTTGCGGTTAACTTGGTAATGCTGGGAAGTGTGTATAATTAGGATGTTGTAGTTGACATGTGAATACCATCTTTAAGATGCTTATTGATGTAAAATAAATATTTTCATGTTTGGATAGACTCAGTTATGATGTATTGGACAATATATTATGTTTGTATTGGTTGGCCCTAGCTATGTGTTAAGTGTTATATCTATCATGTTCACTTGAACCTCTGATAGTGTGTTAAGGGAGAACACCACAGAGAGTGATTCTAGGCATAATTAGGTAACCCAATAAATAATGAGATTAGTTAAGGAAATAAGTGTATTTTCTTTAATGAAATTGGTTTGCAATTGTCTAAATTATAGATGTGGTAGGAAAAGTGTGAACTAGATCTAGTAGGTTGTGTGATAAGCTTTAGATAAATATTTTTGATTTGTAGACTTATTGTCTCATTGAGTGTTTCAAAAGCCTACATGGGTTCTGATTGAATTAAGTAGACCTTAGATGGTTGAATGTAGGTCTTAAGAGTGATGTTTTGGTGTTTTTATTGATGTGATTTTGCACCATGAACCTTTATTCATTTAGTGTATATGCGTTATGTACCTTGTATGTCTTATGAAATACTAGTTATGACTGAATTTTAAAGTTTAATTTGAGAGCAAGTTGTGGTTAACCTAGTAATGCAGGGAAGTGTGTATAATTAGGATGTTGTAGTGGACATGTGAATACCATCTTTAAGATGCTTGTTGATGTAAAATAAATGTTTCCATGTTTGGATAGACTCGGTTAAGATGCTTTGTACAATATAATATGAATATTTTTGGATAAGGATTTCTTTAGAAGATCTTTTCTTATATGAAAGTATGTGGGAATAGTGGTTCCTAGAAGTTGAATAGGGGTGTAAGTATGATTAACCTAGGTAATTAAAGATGATGCATCTTGTTGTAACTCTTTTAATGCATAAAATTTTGTAATTGAGGAATGTAAAAAGAAGATTGTTCAATGTTAAATAATTAATTTCAAAAAGGCAAGAAATGTTTATGTTAAGATAGCTGATTTGGGATGTTGATTTCTATACATTAATATTTTGATTTTTTGGATTGCATTCTCCTTAAGATAAGTTATGATTTTGGGTTATGATATGTGAGTGTGATGAATTAGGTGTCCTTGTTGTTCCATCCTAGCCTTACGACTTCCAGGAGTAATTCAAACCCTAGGGGGGGAGAATGTAGTACCCCTACCCTGTTCAGACCCATTTTGACCTCGTTGACCAAGGTTAAATTTTTGGTGGATTATGTGGATGGTTGATTTATTGTGATTGTGATGTTTTATTTCCTTATGATGCTTAAAAGTGTGATTTGGTGAACATGATTATGCATTATTACTTATTGATGAGTAGTTGTAAACTCCGCTTCTACATTGTTTCTTATTAATGATGTAATGTTAAGTTTATTTATGTGTTACTAATGATGGACTAACACATTTTCTTCATGTGTGAGTTTATTTATGTGTATGTCGTCATGTTGTGTGGAAGTGTATGCGGTGTGAGGAGATGATTTTCCGTCACTCATTTTAGTGAGACACAAAAAGTCACGATTCTTCTTTACCGGTGTGTTTATAGTGTTTGTATATATATGTATGTGTGGTTTGCTGAAGCAAGAAATTGCAGGTACAAGGTATCGACTCCACCTAGCTCCACAAGTCTGAGCATACCTAATTGTGAGCCTTGTCAGTCTTTTGTATACCCTATTGGATCGCCAAGTAGGCCATCATTTTGACATTGGTATGTGGGTCAAGTCTTTATTTTATTTAAGTTGAGTTTTTGTGTGTTATTCATTTTGTGACATATTTATTCTTCTAGTATTGTTGTATGTGAATTGCATTTATAGATTAAATGGGGATAAATTATTAGTGAAAATTAAATTATGTTTTGAGTAATTGTTGTGAAAAAAAAGAGAAAGAAAATCAATTTTTAATTATTAGTTATTAAATATCTTATGGCTTTTGTGTTGAAAAAATAAAAGTATAATAGAATTTTTTTGAATATAGTCATGCAAATGTTTTAAAATGAAATTAGTTGTTTACAATTTTTATAAAAAAATGAAATTATGCCCTAAATTGATTTTTGGGGGAATTGTTTTATAATCTGGAAAATTATTCATAGAGGGATGGGTTTTTAATTTTGGAGATTTGGGGTTTTGGGTGAAAGCTCTAGCATCTTGGGAGGATGAGAAACTCTTCTCAAATTTCCTCCAAGAAAGCTCTTGCAGGTTGGTTGCCTAAATTCTTTTGCATGTCCTTCTTTTTAAAATTGTATGTGATTGTGTAATTGTTTGTTCCTTTCTTTTGGGGCAAAATTGGATTCTTAGGTTTTGAGATTTCCCCAATTTTTAGTTTGGGAAGAAAAAACTAGATAGTTTTAGTATTTGAATCTTTGATTCGGGCTGTTTAACAACTATTGTGAATGTTTTACCCTATTATTGGGTTGCCAAAATGTCCATACCTTGTTTCTGGGCAGAGGACTAGTTATGTTGCTACTAGAAACTTCATTCTAGAATTTATTTTTGGAATTTTATTTCGAAAAAAAAATTAAATAAAAAAAAATGTTTATGCGGGATATCACAGAGAAGGAATTTAAAAAAAATAAATTTAAAAATGGAATTTTTTTGGTGGGGGAGTGGAGCCCAAACCCCACGATGTGGGGACAAGGCACCACAGACATGGTGCCTCTCAACCCACCGTGGTGGAGAGAGGGCACCACTATTGTGGTGTCCCCTCACCACAGTCATGGAGGGGAGACTCCATGGCAGGTGGAGGCTCCTCGCCCCACACCATGGGGGGAGACCTCCACTGTCATGAAGGCCCTTTCTCCACACTGTGGAAAAGACCCAGGCACTGCGTATTTTTTTTAATTCATTGTTAAAAAATTAAACCAACAATGTGGATTTCAATATATTTTTATTATAAGATTTTATTATTCTTATTATATATATACATATACAATACATATACATACAATACATACAAATATATATACATATATATACATGCACTGTATATATATATATACATATATATACATATGTATGTATATATGTATATATGTATATATGTATGTATATGTATATGTGTATGTGTATATGTATATATATACATATATATGTATGTATATATGTATGTATATGTATATGTGTATATGTGTATATGTATATATGTATGTATATATATACATATATATACATATACATATGTATATATATGCATATACACATATACATATACATACATATATACATACATATATATGTATATATATACATATACACATATACATATATACATATATACATACATATACATATATACATATATACATACATATACAATCATAAATTATTTTGTGGAAATAAAGGCTTTATGAATAGTCAACAATTAAGTTTAGTCGATATGGACTTTTATTTGGAAAGACCTATTTGATTTAAATGATGATTTTAGTAATCAAATGTATTTTATAGTTATTTTCATTAATTATGTTGGAATACAATAACACTGAGAGGGGGGAGTTGGATGAGTTTTATACCGAATTTATAAATTTTATCCTTATTAAAACATGCATACACCAACCAATATACCAGTACATACAAAATTGAAAGATGTATAGCAACCAATAAGCCAATCACATAAATGAGAATCATAACACACAATTATACATGGAAAACCTCAAAGAGAAAAAACCACGGTGGGATTTATGACCCACAATATCAATCCACTGGCCATATGAAGAGATATTATAAAATATAAGGGGCCTGCACTTGCACGAAGGCTTATAGCCTAGAGAACACTACTAAATCACAAGAGGAGCCTCACTGAATACATATAAATCTAGACTACAATCTGGAGAAGTGTTGAACTGCTAAGATAGCATCTTCTTTTCCAGAATATAGTTCTAGTTTAAGCTCTATATGTTATGGTCTGAAACCCTAAACCCTTTATCAGAATAACCCTTAAAAAAATATCCTCACATACATAATCTCTCTCATATATTTCACATCATATTACATCCACATATCCATAATCTCCTATATCAAAAATGATCTAATCGAACTGACTTATATACCCTATACAACTTATCATGCCTTATGTTGGCTTACAAATATTATTACAATATCAAATTACATGTCGTTTAGATAACATAAATACATGAATATAAAAAACAATTGCCGATGCCTAATCCAAAAGATGTCGGCCTCCAATACCGATAACCTTATTCTTAACCATGTCGACCTGCATTGTCCGTAACCAAAGAAATCCTTATATCCTGCCGTGTCGGTGCCAGTGCTGGTGTAGTGTCTGTGAAGTGCCTATTGGTACACAACTGAACCAAAACATGAAGCTGAAACAAGATACCATGTTGCCATCAATGCCAACATAGTGAAACCAACCAATTGAGTGTAAATTGCCAACAATCTCCCCCTTTGGCATTGATGGCAACACTCATGTGAAAAATGGTCAAGGTTTCATCTGTCGGTTTCATCCTACCTACTCCCCCAAATCTCAATATTCATCAATGCAAAATAAAATACTCCATGCTCCCCCTAATATATACAACTCTTTCTTTTCACATTTATATCACTCCCCCTTTGACATCAATGCCATCAAAAATAAAATAAAAATGTCAAAGACCCAAAACTATACAATGAGTATCCCAAAAATATCTTACCGGAGCTTAACAAATTTCAAAATTTCTAGATAAGACTTCTCCAATAGCTCAAGATAAGTATCCCAACTAGTTTTTAATGTGTTGCAAATAGATACAAGTCCAATTAATATATGTGCAAATGACTTTTTCTCACTTACCTTTGTCGATGTGGTCTTTCCACCCATATCCATATATTCTTTCTTATGTAGACTAAGTGAATTCAACCAGGGACTCACCAAGCCTCTTAGACTTCTGGCTCTTCTTATGGTTTTGTCTATTTCCTTCTCAAGAATAGAAATTTGTGCTTCCAAAATCCAAATTTGACCATCAATGGATGTAGTCAATGAAGTCAATCCATCAAAATAATTAGCTATATTTGCAATTTTCTCCTGAAATTCCTTTATCTTCTTATCCACATTAACTATAAGTACAGATGTGTTACAACATACCCTATAAATATCTGTACATTGTTTCAAACAATTGTCTATCAATTTCAACTTTTCATCAATCTTCTTTTTCTCACCAAGCCTCTTAGACTTCTGGCTCTTCTTATGGTTTTGTCTATTTCCTTCTCAAGAATAGAAATTTGGGCTTCCAAAATCAAAATTTGACCATCAATGGATGTAGTCAATGAAGTCAATCCATCAAAATAATTAGCTATATTTGCAATTTTCTCCTGAAATTCCTTTATCTTCTTATCCACATTAACTATAAGTACAGATGTGTTACAACATACTCTATAAATATCTGTACATTGTTTCAAACAATTGTCTATCAATTTCAACTTTTCATCAATCTTCTTTTTCTTAGATTCAATCACCTGATCAAATGTAGCTCTTTTAGCTTGTGTGAATCTCTTTGGTGCTTGTCAGTTTGAAATGTGCTTAGTAATTGTCTTAAGCTTGCTGGATGGGCTCACTTCATTGTCAATTTTGCAATCTGGGACTAGTCTATGCAAAATAGTGATTGATTGATCAATAATCCCTTTATCTGTAGGTTCCTCCTTCATTAATTTTTGTGCAACCATCATCATGAGTTTAGTAGGACTCATTTCTATTATGTTTTTCTTTATAACCTAGGAGGTGTCAATTGACAACAATGATGGACCTACTACCGGTTCCTTGTCAGATTCCCCTTTCTTCTCCTCTAATGATTTGTCCTTTATAGCTTCCTTACTTACACCAATGGCTTTGCCACTTGGTGCAGTCTCTGTAACTGTTGGTTCCTCTGTAGGAACTGTAACCTCAACTTGTACATTTGTATTCAAAGAACTATTATTCTCAATATTAGTATCATGTACATCATCAACCTTTTCACTTTCTGTATTTACCAGTGTCACAACATCTGTTTGTACAATTTTATCTACCAGTGGCTTGATTTCCACTATCTTAATGTTCTTCAAAATTGACGGTGAAGTACCCATATTACCGTTTCCTTTTCCTTCAACTGAGATGTCTGCAATATCCTTCTTTGATTTTGGTAAAGTAAAGAAACCTTTGTTCTCTTCAAACAACTTAACCCTTCCCTTTTGAGTCTCCTTTATTATCTAATTTACCCTTCCTAGCATCAGACTGGTTATTATATGTTTCCTATTAAAGACTTTTCTATCTGCCACATCAAGTGTCCTTTCCATTTCCTTTAGAGCAATAGTAACACAAACAAATAACAACTCTTGAATTTTAATATGTTTGTATTCTTGCATTTCTGATAGTCTTCTAGCATCTAACATATTATATAATTCTGTTGTTATTTGGTTTTCAATTTCTATTAAGGCTTTCTTATAAATATCCAAATATAATAATACTGCTTCCTCTACCTCTCTTTGTTCATCATCCTCTAAATGTTCATATTAAAGTTGTACATTATTTAACATGTCATCTCTAGTTATTTGATCAATTAATTTTGCACAAGTTTTTGGTGGAATGATAGTTATATTACAAGATTGAATCATTAGATTGATATCATTCTTCTTCTTCCTTCTTGTAGTACCAGATGGAGCTGAAGGTGTTACCTTTGGTGCTTGCTTCTATTGTCGGTAACTTGAATGTAATTGCCTTTTAGCCTCTACCTTTGTTTCCTCTGTTTTCTTCCTTACAACCCTCTTGAAAGCTAGGGGTGTGTCATCCTCAAATTTAGACTTAGCTGTAATAGGCTCAATGTGTACTTTTGGATTCCTCCTCTTCCTACCTTTGTCCGGGACAACATCAATTAATGCTTTAATGTCCTGGGAGACCCTCTCAACAAATTTTCTTTCTTTTCCTTCCTTCTTCTCTCTTTTCTTCTAGTTGAACTTTGTTTAAACCTCTTGTGATTTTTTCTTTGCAGTACTAGAGTGATTCTCTACCTCATCAACAGGTACATCAATCAAAATTTTTGCATAAGCATCAAGGATCTGTGTGTCAACTTCATAGCCTATTTCCTCAATCCAAATCTTCCAAGGCTTAACCACTTCCATAAGTGTTTCATCTTTCTTCACCATGAAGCATATGTCGGTTGAGTATTTTTGAACAATATGCTTAGGAACCCTTTCTCTAGACATCATAGACTTCTAGAATCCCTTAAAATATCCCCATACTTTATCATCTCTTTGACTACCTAAAGTAGCAATTGACTATTTCAATTATCTCCCTACAGGGATATCAAATGCCCATTGCCTCTTCCCAAAACCGGGACTGTCATTCATGAAAAATAACATCAAGTAGACAATTAAGCTGCCATACTAGAAAGTTTCTTTCTTTTCACCCTTAATCTTTCCTAGGTTTATTAATAAATCATCTAACATCCAACCACATAGATCCAATTTCTCATTTTCTCTCATCATCTTATATGTTGCAAAAACGCAAGAACTAGAAACAAAATTTAGTTGGTTTGACTGAGTTACCTTATACCTGATGATCATGCTACCAAATCCGATGTCTGTGTCAGTAATAGTGCTTATTCTCATAGATCACCTATCAGATGTCACGTCGGTGATTTTATTGACATAATTATTTGAAGCCTTCTTATCTTGGCATTTCCCAACCTATGGTAAAGTAGTCATTGCCTTGATGGATTCCTTGGTGATCTTGTAAGGTCTATCTACCCAGATAAATTCTCCATGTACCCTGCTCAAAATATACCTTATGATTTCATCTTCAACTTTCAGAATGTCCAGAATGTTGGTAAACCCTAAGTCCTCAATATTCTTATATACCGGTTTGATCTTTCCAAATTCTCCCACCAGCTCGCTCATGTACATGCCCTTTATTTGAGATGCCCCCAAGTCCTCAATGTGAGAATGTATGTATGCCCTAACATCTTCAACATAAACAATTCCCTCTTGAACATGTAAAAATGCTCCAACTTAATCTTCCAGTGTAGCCACATGTGGATACCGCTTGAAAATTGTCCTAGAACGGTCCTTGACTTCTACAATTGTTGGATTTGCAACAAATATTAGAGTAGATGATGATCCCACTTCCGTGATTAAGGATAAATACCTGATGATCACTTCCAGTGAAAACCTTAACAAATTCTTCTAGTCGTCAATGAAATTGCTCAAGAATATATCTGATCTCACTGAATAGCCTTTGATCACTCTTAATTGCTCTTAACCACACTGAATCTCTCTAAATGCAAGGTGATCAATAATAAAGTGAATTCGACCTTTGAACCTTCAAGAAAAATCGTAATCTTCCATTGACATCAATGATTGCCAATGAAAGATATCAGATTTTGAAAATAACATCTCCATGCTAGATAAGCATCTCCAATGTCTGGAACATCTTCCAAAACCTCTTCCCAGGGCATATGCAGCATCTTCATGAATTTTTCCTACCCCTCGAGCATATACCTCAGTTACTGGATGAGCTACCTACCAGTGTAGGAGAAACCTCCTCTGTCGGATAAGTAACCGGTGCATTTCCATCTGTTGATTGTTCTTCAGTCTTCCTGACCCATCTCTGAGTATGATCTTGCCGAAATTCATTAACGTTCTCTTTCCCTTTCTCATTTGATTCTCCATTTCTAACTGATGGATTTTTGCTTCTACATAATTTAGCAATATGTTCAATCTCATTACATGCATAACATGTAACATCTTGGCTTTATAATAATTTTAATGAATGACTTCATATGTTGTCATTGATGGAACATGTACACACACACATATGTTTGTCTACTAGTGTTACTTCAAAGTTATTTGTATTATATTGCTACTGGTAGTAGAAGTTTTTCTTGTGATGGTGTCAAACCAATACATGTCATCATCCAGTATATACAGGAATGTCCTGAGACCAACTTGAAGATCCAGCGAAGATTATCAAAGAAACAATTGAGGACAATTGGTTTACATGTTGATAGAGGTTAACTAAAACCACTATCAATGTTCCAACTAGTATTCATTGATTGTGTGATTAGTTATCACTGGTCCTAATGAGTTATCCTAGCTAACAAATTTTGGTGGTGTTTTTTGATGAGTTATGTTTGATTGTCTAGATACACCGCACCTAGGAAATTGTGATATAATTCCTAAGGCCGACATGAAATCTAAATGTCTATATAATGACATTATGATGAAATAGTTTGTATGTATGATGAGATATGATTTGAGATGATTTGATGCAAAGACATAAGAGTTATGTCATAGAGTATGTTGGTAATGCAGTTTTGAGTGCATAGAAGAGGATCTATTCAAGCAAGTCTTGCTACTTCTAGATCACACTACCTCTTGTTTTCTTATCACTACAATAGCCAAATCCCCTAACTGGGTAAGCTCTAACAAGCTTCATTGTACAAATCTTCTAACCAAGTGATCCATTAGTTTGGATTCAGAAATCCTCTATCGAGGTTACTCCTAATAGGGTACTACCTTTAATAGGGTATATCTCCTACCAGAGCTTTGGGATCTTTAACAGGATTCGCTCCTAGTAGAGCATGTTTGTAGACCTTAACTAGTCAGTTATCTATTACTGTAGATAGTTAACTTATGAGTCTCATCTCACCGTGGTTTTTCCCATTTGGGTTTTCCATGTATAAACACTTATTTTATGGTGAATGTTACACTTATGTTATGGTGGATGTTTTACTTATTGTAGAGTGTTTAACAAACTCATTAAGTATATCTATCAATCAATGTTTAAAGTAGTATTGTTTTTGGTGTCACTAATTCACCCCCCCTCTTAGTGCTTTATAAGTCTATCAATTGGTATCAGAGCCTAACTTCTTTAAGGATTAATCAATTGGAAGGAAACCCTAAAGATACCATGGGCAATATGTGCTACTTTGAGATGGCTAGAGTGCTTGATGCTAGCAAGGATGAGCTTGAAACCCTAAGGGTCAGATTCAAAGCCTCACAAGTCAAAAGGAGAGAGCTAACTGAACAACTATTGGAAATATCTGATAATAGTTCTTTAGATGAAGCCAACATTGATGCACTAGCCAAGGAAGTTGAAAAACTGAATGGTGAAAAGCTAAATCTAAGAAGAGAATTAGAATCCCTAACTATCTGCATGAGTCAAGAGATGGAAGCTAGGAGGGCAACTGAAGACCTTGTCAAAGAGAGAGATCATGAGATTGCCAATATCAAACAAGATAATGATATGTTGAATGAGCATTGGCATGTAGAGAAAGAAGAAAAAGAGGCCTTGCAGCTAGATCTTGAAATGGCATCATCTCTAAAAGAGACTTTCAAAACACAATTAAGATATTATCAGAGAACTCACTGAGGTTAATGGAAAGATGGAAAATTTCAATAGAATTTCTACCATGTTGGATGAGCAAATTCAATCACAAAGGATGAAAGGTGATACTTCTAGACTTGGTTTTAACACATCTAAGAAAGGAGAGTCTTTTGGAACCAAATGCAACATTCACAAGGATAAAACTACTCCCAAGGCTAACAAGCCTACTAGTAAGACAATTCATAAACATGTTTGCTTTGTCTGTCATAAGCTTGGGCATACTACAAATGTGCGTAGAAACAAACCCAATGGAAATACAAGCTACAATGCAAATACTAGGTATGTATCTAAGAGATTTGAAGGTCATTGTTTCACATGCAAGATGTATGGACATAGATAAGTTGAATGCAGATATGGAGCAAATAATCTAGTACCTCACATGAATCCAAGAACTAATGTAAAATAGATGTGAACCTATTGTAACCCGGGTAACATAAATTGGCAGAGACCCTATGTCAACTGGTTTAGTCCATTTGAGATGGAAAAGATAACTAATGTGATTTGCACCATTTGTAATAGTTATGGTCATGTGGCTATGAATTGCAGAAGGAGAACTGGAAGAGGCAATGCAGGACCTTAGAGATAATTTGGAATGGCCTACTATCAATGTCATAAATCAAGACACATGGAAAAGTTATATAGATCCAGAAAGAACAAATTGGTTAATCATTCTAATTATCAGAAAGGAAAGTAGAAGATAACTGTTGAGGAAACCAAAGAAGAGTTGAACCAAATTTGGAAAAAGAAGAGAAATGATATACCTACAGAAGAACCTAATTCTCCACCCAGTGTGGAGAATCTTACATCATTGAACTGAGCCTTTCAGCAGGGCTAAGGGGAGCATAGCGGTAAATCTACTTCCCGACGCCTTGAAAGATGAGTGGTAAGAGAGTTTGAATTTTGGATGGTTATGTGTGAAATCTTGATAACTTTTGTCAGTTGGTTTTCCAAAAGTTAATTAATTGGTTTTACACCTATTAATATTGTATGCATCGTTAAGCGATGTATTAGGGTTTTTAACGCTAGTGGTCGAGCATTTAATGTAGTAGGTAAAAAGGATAAAAGCAAGTTTTACTTTGTTATTTTTACCCTAAATGCATTCGAGAGAGAATTATTGAGCACTTGCAGAGCAAAGAAAGAATTGCTAGCTAGTTTTTGTCGAATTTGTGTCATGATTTACATGACTGAAGCTGATTCGAAGGTTAGTAAAGGTTTAACTGGTTTGTATTTGAAAAATCAATCGGTAGTCGAGGCATCACATGTAAATTGAGGTATTTCTTTGTTAGTCCCGCTTCGAATCTAGTTTATCTGAAATGGATTCATCATCTAAGCAAGTCAAGAGATTAATGATCACATCAGAACCTATGGAGGTTGTGGAATCAGAACAAATTGTGTCTTATAATGCTTTATCTCAAGTTCTTGACGCAGTCATTGTAAAAGGAGATTTGTCTAGCTACATTGATTGTAAAATTAAAGATTTAGGATCATTGTCAATTTATTCTCAGTTGAAAACCCTTTGCGGCAAGAGCGGAAAGATTCAATCCTAGTATATTAGGGTTTATGAGAAAGGTTTTCATAACACAGCTTATTTTCTTGAGGATTTTGAGGAGGAACATATTTGAATTATTTTGAGTCATTTTCATGGTGAGAATATGTATTTGGAAAGGACATACACTATAACTAAGGAGTCTATTCAAGCTGTGACTGGTTTTTGGTCAACCAGTGAAGTGCCTAAGCTGAGGCAAATTTCTAAAGAGACAGTAACCACTTTTACCTTGTCTACCTCTGATGGTCATTATTTTTTAGTTAATAACATTAAGGACCCAATGGTTAAACTGGCTACTATGGTTATAGGCTACTGGATATTCTATTCTAGTAGAATGAATAGTTTACCATTTGCAGCGGTTCATACTCCTTATAAATTGATTATTGAGAATGCAAATTATGACATTTGCGAGGCAATAAGAAGTCAGTTAATGTTGAATCTACAGTTAATCAAGAAGAATAGCAGTCAAAAGTTCAAGTTTGGTCAGTTATTGATTGGTCTATTCTTTTACTTTCAAAATTTCCTACCGGGAATTGGTGATCTTGAATGGTCTAAAGACCTACTGGTAACTGCTCAAATCAAGAACAACATTAAGGCTATTAAGAACACTTTCTCTGCTGTAATGAACAAATATTTCAATGAATTTCAAAAGAAAATGAGTATGAGGGTAAGGTTACCTAAGGATGCGGTGAAAAAATTTACTAAGGACATCATTTTCACAGTCACCACCAATTTCTATCTGATGGAAGCTATTGAACCAAGAGAAGATGAAATGTAAGACATGAGCTATGAAGTCAATTATGACTTATCGATCAGTTATGCCAATAACCTATTGGCATCTCTAGTGGACAAAAAGAAGACAAGACTGGATACTTTTGTGGAGCAAACTGCAAAAGCTGAAACTAGTAGTGCTCCAACCAGTAGTGGTAAAGGAAAGAAGAATAAGGTAGAGAAAGCACCTTCAGTATAAAAAATTACTATAGTGACATGAAGTGTCCAAACTAAAAAGGAACCGACACCTAAGGTATACATAAAGAAGCAAACTACAACAAAGAAAATAAGTCGACAACTGATTCTTCAAGCAAAATCTGATGAAACTGATACTAAGGAAGAACCAAAGAAGGTAAAGGCAACTGGAAAGAAGTCCAAACCAATTGAAGTCACCTCTCAGTAGACTATTCCCATTAATGCTTTGTCTTACAAGCCTATGATTAATTTTGAGAGAATGGTAAAGGCATTAGGAAGAAATAGATTTGATAATGTCAAAGAATATTTTGATTCATTTGCTGAAGATCAGAAGGAACAAATTGTTCAACAGGTAATTGGCTATTTGTGTCATTACAATCGATTACCTCATGATCTTGAGAAGGATATTTTTTATTCTTTATATACTATTCTTTTGAATAAATGGGAAGAAGCTGTGAAGAAAGAAAAATAAATTATTGATGATGTGTTTGTGTAATATTTTTTTGATTTGTCAAGGGAGGAGTTAATTGTATTGCTTGATAAACACAAAGCTCAATTTTGTTTTAAGTCAAGCAGATTGAAGCTACTTAATGGGAAGGTGCAACCTGTTGAATTTAACACTCATCAGATAGCAAAGGAAATTCAAAATATGTGTAAACTGATAGAGTCCCAACATGATTATGAGAAAGATATTGTTGATCTACAGGAAATGGATGAGGAAGAAATAGTGCAAGCTGATATTTTCTATCCTATCAAGAAGAAGGATGACACTACTTCCCAACTGGTAATATTTGTTGATGATATTCAGCATATAATAGATCTATCTAGAAAGATCATTGCACTAGATATGCAGCCACCTAAAATTACTGATTCATAGGTTAATACAGTAGAGATACCGACAACTCAACCAAGTGTGGATAATCCACTCCCACTGGTAAATGATCAACAAGTGAAACCCCAACTCCCATTGGTTTCACGGGCTACTTAGGAGGAACCTGCTAAAAAATTTGATGAACAAACCTCTGATAGGAGAAGGAGAAAGAACAAAAGGAAGAGAAAATTGAGAAGGAGAAATTTGTTGAACCGAAAAAGGCATTAGTTAAATAGTAGAATAATGATGACTCATTTTGCATCAAAGGACCAATAAATGTTGATAACATGAGTGCATTAGAATTGCTAGAGTTTGCAAATGTGATGCAATCCAGAGCTCAAATGAAAAGGCTTAAGGAATAGAGAATGGAAGTGGAAACCATTCAAAATGTTGTAGATATTCTGTCAAGCCTTCTACTAAAAATTGCTACAAGGAACTTGTCAAATCCCATTGGTAAGCTTGGCCAGTTGGTTGTTGATGCCTTTGGCCAACTTAAGTCCCTTGAGGAAGTAGCGCAAACTTATGTAGAGAAGAGCTATAGGAAGAAGTGAGGAGAACAAACCATGAAGGATATTGGTACATGGAGAATTTCCCTATCACTGAACAAAGATCTGTTAATAAAAGATATTGAAACAAGAGGGAAAATTCTTGCATTTACATCTAATGTTTCATTATTTTATATAGATATCAATCAAAGGTGAATAGAAACCAAGTAAGAACTGGAGAGGATATGTCATGCCTACATACCTCTACAGGATTCAATTTTAGCTTTTAGAAAATCTGTGGATGATTTGCAAAACCAGTTAGATGTCTATGATTATGAATAGGCAAAAAGACTCTGATCTCTGAAGAAGTTGAAGAATTTACTTAGACCAAAAATGGACATGTTACAAAGAGCATACAAGAATGCAGAAGCAATTTTGGCTACTCTAGAGACGTGTACACTTGATTCAATGGAATAATTCTATACACAGGTCATGACTACAATCGAGCTCACCGAAACCTTGTTGGAGACATGAGAAAATGATTTTTCTCAATTGAAGCGTACTTTTAGTGACATTTTTTTTGAGAATTGCAATGAACAATCCTTGATTCAGATTTTCAAGTTTTGTATATGTAACGTTTTCCTGCAAATTTTTGCTATATCTGTATATATTTTACTTTTTCAATTTGGCATTGTTGTCAAAGGGGGAGTAGAAATATGTATGTGTTGTGAAAATTTTGTATGTATTGTTAAGGGGGAGTAGGAGTAAAAATATTTGTGTACAATTTTTGTAAGCACACTTAGTTGTATAGTTTGAAAAATTCTCTCTGTGTTGCCATCAATGCCAAGGGGGGAGATTGTTGGCTTGATGATGATTGTAATCAATGACTTCATATGTTGCCATTGATGGAACATGTACACACACACATATGTTTGTCTACCGGTGTTACTTCAAAGTTATTTATATTATATTGTTATTGGTATTAGAATTTTTTCTTGTGATGGTGTCAAACTGATACATGTTTTCAATCAGTATATACAGGAATGTCTCGACACCAACTTGAAGATCCAACAAAGATTATCAAAGAAGCAATGGAGGAAAATTAGTTTATATGTTGACAGAGGTTAATGCCAACCGGTATCGGTGTTCCAATTGGTATTCATTAATTGTGTGATGAGTTATCACCGATCATGATGAGTTATCCTAACTGACAAATTTTGGCGCTATTTTGTGATGAGTTATATTTGATTGTCTAGATACACTGCACTTAGGAAATTATGATATAATTCCTAAGGACGACATGAAATGTAAATCTCTATATAATGATATTATGATGAACTATATTTATATGTATGATGAGATATGATATGAGATGATTTGATGTGAAGACAGAAGAGCTAAGTCACATAGTATGTTGGTAATGTAGTTTTGAGTTTGTAGAAGAGGATCTATTGAAGAATGTTGTACAACTTCTAGATCACACCACCTCTTGTTTTCTCATCACTACAATAGTCAAATCCCTTAACTGGGTAAGCTCTAATAAGCTTCATTGTACAAATCTTCTAACCAAGTGATCCATTAGTTTGGATTTAGAAATCCTCTAATGAGGTTACTCCTAATAGGGTACTACCTTTAACAGGGTATAGCTCCTAATAGAGATTTGGGATCTTTAACAGGATTCGCTCCTAGTAGAGCATGTTTATAGACCTTAACCGGTCAATTATCTATTACTGCAGATAGTTAACTTGTGAGTCTCATCTCATCGTGGTTTTTCCCATTTGGGTTTTCCATGTATAAACATTTATGTTATGGTGGATGTTTTACTTATTGTGGATGCACTAATATCATTTTGGATCACATGCATAGTGTTTAACAAACTTGTTAAGTATATCTACCAGTCAGTGTTTAAAGTAGTATTGTTTTTTGTGTCACTAATTCACCCCCTCTCTTAGTGCTTTATAAGTCTAGCATAACATTGTTCTTTTGAATTGATTTTATAAAACCGATATAATTGCTTGACCTGCACTGATTAGCCATATGTCCAAACTTTCCACACACATAGCATTTAACATTCATTCTGCAATCTTCTATCTTATGACCATACTTATTACATTTAGAACATTTACCGGGAGAAGAATCAGGGTTTTGATTTATTTTGTTTCTACATTGCCTAGCCATGTGACTAAATTTATAAGCATTAAATTGCCTTACCGATGCCTTATGGTTTTGATCTTCATTAGTATTACTAGAACTCTCTCTTTGCTCAAATCCAAGTCCACTAGAATCTCCAATCTACCTTTGTCTCTTCAATAACTCATCTAGTTATGCTAAACTAATCTTGAATTTTTCTTTATACTCATTTTCAGTAGTTAGATCTTCTTTCAAAAATATCATTTGTCTCTCAAGCTCATTAGTATTACTGGAACTCTGTCTTTTCTCAAATCCAAGTCCACTAGAATCTCCAATCCGCCTTTCTCTCTTCAATAACTCATCTAGTTGTGCTAAACTAATCTTGAATTTTTCTTTATACTCATTTTCAGTAGTTAGATCTTCTCTCAAAAATATCATTTGTCTCTCAAGCTCTTGTTCATTACTCTGGGATTGTACTAAATCAGTTCTCAACATATCATTCTCATGAACCAACCTACCACATTCTTCAAATTTGTTCTTCAAGGATATAGCAAGATTTTCTTCCTTTTTCTTCCAGTCCTCAATCCATTTAGAAATCCTCATAGTTATAGATTGCATTTCATTTCTCATAACCATGTTTTCCTGACTCAATTTCTGACATTGTTCCTTAAGTGCATCTTTCTTTTCATCATCTTGATTTTGCAAAAGTTCTTTCCTCCTAGCCTAAACAGATGATAGCCTCTCTTGTAGGACAAGAATGAATTCCTTAGTAGAATTCAATTCATCTTGTAGCTTTAAGCTCTTCAACCTTCAACATAATAATCTTCAAGTGCCATCTCAAGTTTCTTCTCTAAGCCCATGTCCATGGGTTCTGGATTCAGGACCTTCCTTAAGCTATTAAACTTTCTCTGAGGCACAAGGCTCTAATACCAATTGTTGGAATCCAATAACACTGAGATGGGGGTGGCAATCAGTGTTATACCAGATTGATAAATTTTAGCCTTATTAAAACATGTATACACCAACCAATATACTGGTACATACATAATTGAAAGAAGTAAATCAACCAATAATCCAATCAAATAAATGAGAATCATAACACATAGAATTATATATGGAAAACCTCAAAGAGGAAAAACCATGGTGGGATTTGTGACCCTTAAGATCAATCCATTGGCAAAATGAAGAGATATTACAAAATATAAGGGGCATGCACTTGTAGGAAGTCTTACAGCATAGAGAACACTTCTCAATCACAAAAGGAGCCTCAGTGACTACATATACATCCATACTACAATCCAGAGAAGTATTGAACTGCTAAGATGGCATCTTCTATACTAGAATAAAGTTCTAGTTTAAGATCTATCTGTTCTAGTCTGAAACCCTAAACCCTTAACCAGAATAACCCTTACAAAAATATCCTCACATACATACTCTCTGATATATTTCACATCATATTACATCCACATATCCATAATCTCCTATATGAAAAATGATCTAATCCAACTGAATTATATACCCTATACAACTTATCATGCCTTATGTCAGCTTACAAATATTATTACAATATCAAATTACATGTCGGCTAGATAACATAAATACATGAATATCAAAAACAATTATTGATGCCAGATCAAAGAGATGTCAGCCTCCAATACCAATAACCTTATTCTTAACCATGTTGGCCCGTATTGCTGATAACCAAAAAAACTCTTCTATCATGTTGGTGTTGGTGTCAGTATCGATGTAGTGTCTATGAAGTGCCTATTGGTACATAGCTGAACCAAAACATGAAGCCGAAACAAGATACCATGTTGCCATCAATGACAACATAGTGAAACCAACCAATTGAGTGTCGATTGCCAACAAATTAGATACCTAGTTTCAAATGGGATTTTGTTTATATCCAAATTGGCTCTAATCGAAAAGATTTATATTTGTTTTAAATGGTGGCTTATTTAGCTTACGAGTTTCTTTTATTCTTATAAAGGGGTGTGGTTTTAAATCAAGTATTGAGTAAGTTTATTTGGGTGGGTGTTTACTTAGACCATCCTTATGCATTATTCCCTATTGTGGATTTTCTTAAGTGAAAGAGTTAGTTATTGAAAGAGTTTCAATTAGATAATGTTAGCTTTTAATTATATTTCGAGTAATCGTTATGATTCCTTAACATGGATTTGTTTAGAGTGCAAATGTACCGTTTTGAGTGTTTTCTCTGATTGATGGATTTTTGGTGTTGATTTTAAAGAGTCATTTTCGTGTCATGATGGCATGTTGTTGAATGTAAGTCTATTGTGCAAGTTGATTTGGTTAATTTTTGCTTGTGATCATACTTGCTTTATTTTGGTTGTGGTCTTGCCTTGTGAATAGACCAGTTGATTGTTTCACACCTCCTATTCATTTAACCTTGGTAGAAGGTTTGTATAACCAAGTTATTCTTTATTTTTTTTTTTGAACTCCTTGAGTTAGTTGGCTTTTGTGATTTTCCTTGGGGTTCTTTGGAGGTTGTGTAGTGTCATAAGGAAGAGTGGCTTCTAAGTGGGGGCCGAGGCCCAAAGTGGTTGCCAGGATAACCCCTTGGAAGTTGTGTAATAAGTGATAAATTAACTAATAAACTAGGTTTGGGTTTCAAATATTAATCAAGATTAATTGTGCCCCGCTCATGGTTGAGTGCTAGTACAGGCTCAGGATGTATTGGGAATGCCTAAAATGGCAAACCAAGTACCTTGTCTTCATGAAAGGTTGTTGGGTCTGCATGAGTCATGGATGGGGGCTGGGGGTTCGTGAGAGGCTACCAGTATAACCCAAGATGGGGGTCGGGGGTTTGGGAGAGGCTACTAGGACAACCCAGGATGGGGGCTGGGGCCTATGGAGGCTTTTCGGGATAACCCATACAAGCTATGCAATGACACTCTTCCATTATGTTCACTAGTGTGTAGTCATGTGTTGGCTTTACTTGGAGCACTCTTGTGAGAGTTATATATGTATGCTTATGTCTTGTGTGAGTACCTGATGTACATGTGAGACCATGTGATGCTTTGTTGTATATTTCTTGAGGGCCTTAGTACTATCTCCTAGCATAGAGGGGTGGTTCCTTTTTGGGCCACATGGTAACATGGTAGTGCCGCTTTCCATTGGGTATTTCGTTCATTCTTTCATGTGATGGATTAGCTTTGTAGGTGCTCCAGATGTTCTCTTGGATTAATTTGATTCCATTGTACTAGTTGGATCCTTCTTATTCTTCTTGGATCATCTTGTTATCTCTTGTACCCTTATGTGGTCGATTGCATCATTTGTTATATGTATGCCTTCGTGGTAGTTGTAATTTGATGTAATCATTATGTATGTTTATACGACTTGATGTATTAAGTATAATTGTAATAACAAGATATCCTTTCAATGTAAAAGAAATGTACTATGATGTGAGTTAGATGTTAGGAATTCTATCTTTAATTAAATAATTGTTGTATTGTAATTGAATGAAGTATAGTAATGTTAGTTTTATCTTATTCAAAGCATAAACAATCATTGTTTTGTATAATTAAGTTCTTAATGGTTAAATGTATATCTTAAATGGATTAATTGACCTTAAGGAAATATTAGTTTAATTAAATAATTCACATTGGGAAACCATTTTGGAGTTTGAGTTAAGTCTTCCGCATGTGTAACTTCAATTGTAAGGTTTATCTTTTACATTTATTTGTTCTTATTATTTAAAAAATATATATTTTGCACTCTTTTTGAGTGGTTGTAGTTGTGTCCTTTAGGTTTTCTTGGTGGGGGATTAAAGACACCATTTTCCTAGCATTCTCCCACTTTTTGAACACCTTGCAAGAGAAAAGTGAGTGTCTACACAATAATTTAATTGTTAAGCACCATGAGGCACATAGAATCCTAACACCATCTAATCTTATCTAGGTCCATAACCTTAGTTGAATAATTTACAACATTCAACAAAGTCTCTACCTTAATAAGGTTCACCATGCCATCCTCAACCATATATTTGACAAAATGATACTAAACATTAATGTGTTTGGTTTGGGCATGAAATATTGAGTTCTTATCTAGGCATATTTCACTCTAGCTATCACAATAAATTGTTATTGAACCTTGTTTTATTTCAATATCTAAACACAATATCTTAATCCAAATGACTTCTTCACAAGCATGAGTAGCTACCATATACTCTACTTCAGCATTTGACAAAGAAACCACAAAATGTCTCTTACTCATCCAACTAATTCCACCACCAAATAAAGTAATCACATAAGCATGAGTGGATCTTCTGCTATCAACATGACATGCCTATTCTAAATCCAGATAACCATGGATATCAAGGTAAATCTTGTTTGTTATCAAATTACAATGATAACATAAAAAATAATTTGAGCTACCCTTCAAATATTTCAAGACCCTTTTAACTACATCAAAATTAGTTATACTAGGATTAGACATATATTTGGAAGGAACTCCCACTACCTCAGTAATGTTTCATCTAGTGTAGATTAGTAAAGTGGAAAATTGAACCCTAGTGATTCTCCACCTACGAGAGAGAAAGGAAAATCACTAGGATGATTTTTACTTGGGAGATACTTTACATTCAAAAGAGGAGTTGAATCCACTAGATCCAAATCCAAGGGAAACAAGGATGTGAATTCTAAGTGGATCGCAAGTGTTGGAATGTAATTTACCCTCTTTTGTAAGTAGAAGAGTTGACTATGTAGAAAATGAAGACAAAATGAGTGAAATAAGGAGCTACTGGTTTAGGATCATGTTGTAACTTTGGATCTAAGATACTTAGACTAATATGAATCTACCCTGCAAATTTAGAAAAAATTCATCACGATCAGGTTGAAAGTGTACTTGGTCCTCCAAAAAAACTGTGAAATGAAAAGGGTTTTTCCATCTCTACAAATGAAGCCCAAACCTACAATTACAGTTACACATCTGCAACCTACACATAAAAAAGAATGGAAAAAGGGTTGTGGATAGGGTTTTGCCTTGGTCAAACCTTGGTTGAGGAATCAACCTTGAAAGAACGTAATTGCAAATGCTTAAATGTGAATAATAGAAATGTATACCTTGTAGATCTACAATTTGTAGATGATGGTTGCTTTTCTTCTTCAATGTAATCACAAATGTTGCATGAAATGGCATGTAACATGACAAAACCCTAACACACAAACATGCTTACAAATGAATGTTGTAATGTTGCTCCAATGGATGAATGAAGAAGACACATGAAGAAGAGAACTTGATGGATGCTTGAAGACTTGAATGCTTGATGACGATAATGAAGACCTCTTGAATTTCACTTATCCTTTCTTATTCTTGTATATTTTTCACTTATGCAAATGAGTGGACTAGATCCCTTTTATACTTGCCTAGGAGGATAACTTTCATCTCATCGAAGGTCAACATAGGAGAATTTAAGTCATAGAGAAGAAAATTAGGTCCAAGGGTCAGATGGACCCATCTTAGGGCCACCCTAAGAGGGAGGATAGGGGCACCACACCCCTTTCGTATCATATTTTGGGGCCTAGATAGGGTCATAAGGTGATACCAGGGATAAAACATGAGAAGATTTAAAATGATGATGCAAAGAGGGGTCCCAATTGAGTAGAGGAATGCAGCTACAAATGTGAGGGCCTAAAATGTGGTCAAAACTACAAGGGTTGCAATTTTATGATGCTACATTTATCCCCCACTTTAGTGGGAGTATGGATTATGCCAATACTATCGGTAAGTAGAAGAAAGAGAGAGATAAAGATGCGAGATATGGAGCAAGATCACAAGGAGTATAATATGTCACTAATCTCAAGGAACCAAGCCCCCAATCTCAAGATCTTAACTCACTCCAACATTATGAAAAATCACACAAATAAAAAAAGAACAAGGCAAACAAAACAAGTCAAATCAAAAAATACACATGATAAAAACCAAAACACAAGACCACAAATCAACTAGCCAAAGTGACCTCAATACTCAAATGTCTCAACAACTAATTGAAACACAAAGACAAATGCCATCACATAAATACTAATAATCATAGAAAAAAGAAAAGCTGATATCATCCATGAACCACCAATAGTAAGACTATAATTTCATGAGAGGAAGAAGAGAGAGAACATGGATACAGACTTCTGTGATACATGAGAACAAAGGAAAACAAAAGGAACCATACACATATCTCCCCTAGAATTAGGTGATCCATAAAGAAAAATGCACATGAAAAACTAGCCCCCTAGATTTTGTCTAGGTGATTCATGTAAGGGAGGAAGGTAAGAACACCGTTAGTTCCACTCAACCTCATATGTGTGTGTGAAAGTGAGGTTTGAAGACTTCATAGGAGTATATGCCCTAGTATACTACAACCTATATAAGATGTATAGTAAAAAAGCCAAGAAAGTGGTAACATCTTGCTCTAAGAGGCTGCCTTATGGTTTCGAGAATGACCCACTATATAAGAGAAAAGTGGTGATATCTTTCTCTAAGAGGTTGTACTCTCATTCTGAGAATGACCAATTGAATAAAAGAAAAGTGGTGACATCTCTCTCTAAGAGGTTGTGGTCTAGTTCCAAGAATGATCCAATGTATAAGAGAAAAGTGGCGACATATCGCTCTAAGGGGTTGTGCTCTGGTTTTGAGAATGACCCACTGTAAAAGGGAAAAGTGTTGACATCTTTCGCTAAGAGGCTATGCTCTAGTTCCAAGAATGATCCACTATATAAGGGATACAATTCTCAATAAAAATATAATACAAAAGGAGCAATGTGGGTCCCCCCCCTTAAGATGTCAACATAGTTTAATGTTGATATCTTAAAGAAAGTAGAACAAGGATACCTACCTTCAACACAAAGAAGATATCCATTATGCAACAATGTCATTGATCTATGCAAGAGAGAGAATACTCTTCAAGCAAGGATACGATAGTTGAAAAGAGATATCTTGTTGTAAGTGTAAAGGAGATCCTTAAAGGAGAAGAGATCTTTTCTCAAAAGACATATATGTTGAAGAGCATTTTTCTTAGACAAATCTAACATCTTCTAGAACAAAGCACAAAAGAGAACAAGAATTCAATCATTCATCCTATTTCTAGGTGAAAGGGATTCTTGATGAAGGATGACTCACTTTTATCCCAATCAGGATGGTTGAATTTATTATAGATGTACATTACCAATTGTGAAAGATATTATAGTCAAGGACTTACACCTCTTGTATAAGAGAAAACCCTTGAGAAAACAACAACAATGTCACATAAGGAATGACATCAAGGAATAAAAATCACACCATCCACAAAATAGGAAAGAGTGGATCCTTAGAGAGAGAGAGAGAGAGAGAAAGAGAGAGAGAGAGAGAGAGAGAGAGATCATTGCCCCCCAAGTGTAGGAAAATGAGAAAAAATACACAAATTCTAGAGAGAGACTACTCATAAGAAACGTACATTTTATGAAAGGAATACATCCTAACCAAGGAACAGATATGCGCTCGCATGAAGGATAACTCCATTCAAGAAAGGACATAAAGTTATGAATAACACAATAGAAGAGGTAGTTTACAAAGAGAGATAAGAAGAAGAAGGTTCACAAAAAGCTCTCTAAGGAGAGATTGTTCATAATAGATGTACCATTTCAAGCAAGGAGAAGATCCCACTCATGAAATAGACATGCACTCGCATGAAGGAAAGCTCCATGTAAGAAAGAACATCGAGTTTATGAATAATGTACTCCATAAGGAAAATAGTTAAACCTTAGAAAGAGGAAAAGAAATGTTCTTGTCCCCCAAACATAGAGGCAAGAATAAATAGACTATTACATTGCTCACTAAGTATGAATGCACCTAAAATTGTACCACCATGAATGACAAGGAGCCCCCAATAGGTAGGCTAACTATGTCACATAGTGAGGAGCAAACTAATAGGAACTTGAATTTAATTTAAAATGATCATGATGAATATGCCATTCATTGTCACATGTTATTCTTAACATGCCCAAATCAATGTAATGTTGTATTTGTGTTTTCAAAGCTTGACACTCATTAGTAGAATGGCCATGGGTTTGATGATATTTACAAAAAGAAGAATTTTCAAAATGTTGTTTATCTTTTCTTCTTCTTTTAGGACAAAGAGGAGATATTGATTTGGAATTTAGAAGATTGGTGAACAAATTTTCTTTTTTCAACTCAAAATTATAATGAGAAGGTGTGGATTTACAAGACAATGGAGAAGAAGATGTTGACAAAGGAAAGTGTGATTTCTCATGACTCTGTCGCTCACATTGAAGCATTTTTTCATTGAATCCATGTGTACGTTCAAAAAGTGTTCACTCTTAGGGGGAATTGGATTGAAGTTTAAAGAGACCCAATCAATTGCAATATTTGTGTTAAGAGAAAAAATTGGAATATGAAATTTAGGCATCTTAGACTTTCTAGAAAAGGTAGGAGTGAAATCTAAGGACCCCAAATCATCCTCTAAGAGTCCTTCTTTAGGAACTTCTTTGGTAGGAGATGGTTTATTTGACTGAATTGAAGAGAGGATTGTAGGAACTAAGAAAGCATATGATGCTTCACTTTTGTTCTCATCAACTATCTCATTAGTATATGTGTAAGGCATAGCATGATAATCAGGAAGAATTTTTGGTTTCCTAGGAACATGAATGGAATTGATTTGATTTTTGTTAGGCTCTTGATTTTTGGGAGAGAGAGAATTATGATGAGAAATAATATCATCCACTTATTCTAAGGTATCTTTATGTTCAAGACACTCATTAGGAAAAGGACTATCATATGTAATTAATGCTTCATCTTTAGAGGGAAGATTAGGAAAATAAGGTATGGTATCACTAGGATAAGTAGCCATAATATCATCCTCTTAGACCAAATAATCTTAATGAGGGAGGTACTTTTTAGGAGAAGAAGGAACAAAATTCTCCAGAGATTCATCTTTAGGAGGGAGATCTTTGAAAGAAATATAGTCCATCTTCCCTTTTTGCACCAATGTACCCTCATTAATGAGATAAATTTTGGGAGAGGGTAAATCATAGGTATGAATGAAAGGGAGAACTAAATTATCATCATATGCATGAAAGGGAAAATCATGAACATATTGAATGTAACTTGAAATTGAATTAGAAAAATAAGATAAGAACTCCATATGCGCTTATGATCAAGCAAGAAACTCATATGTCATTTAACCATAATAATGTTCATCCCATACATGCATAGAAAATTGAATAAAAGAGGGAAAATGGAATGCAAATTTGAAATTTGAATTTTGAAATTTGAATTTGAAATTTGAAACTTGCAAAATAATTGAATAATTCAAAATTCAAGGAAAAATGATTATTCAATTAAATGAACAAATTGATTGAAAGAATAATAATGAAACCTCCTAGGAAATTGAAATTTTAAATTAGGATTATGTAAAAAAATAGCCTCTTAATTTAAAACTATCCAAAAGAGATTGAAGTTTTAAAATTAGGGCCTATGTGATACCACTTAATTTCAAATTTAAAATGGACACAATTAAGGTCTTAAAATCAGGGTAGATTATAATTAACCACTTAATTTTAAATTTTCCTTGAAAGTTGCAATGTTGAGATTAGGAAATGTTAGAGTTATCTTTAATTAGCTAATAATTATTTATCTAATTATTAGTCTATTATACTCTATACTTAAGCTAAACACAAGAATCTTATAATTCTTTAGGGTTTTCACCTTTAGGTTTTCAAGTATCCTTTTATAATGATTCTCTCTTTGTAATTTAATAATAATTGTAATTATTGAATTGCATTCTTGTTGCATAATCAATATGACTCCTCTTTTCTAGATCTTTGAATTCTGGCCTCCACAGCTTTTTTGCTTCTCTCCTTTTATGACAGGTTTGCATGTAGGTCATCCTTGGTAGCTGTAGAGTTAATTTTTCCTCAACTCCTATATTGTATCAGAGCTCTTGATCTGCATGCCCCTATTCTCTTCATGAGAGATTTTGGGCCTTGTTTTTTAGATCTATGTATTTGGGGGTTTGTGCAATTTCATTTTTCCATTTCTAGGGGTAGCTGATTGTTTGGTACATTTTGGTGCCAAAAGGACCTCATGGTTGGATTTAGGAGGCCGATTCCATGAATTTTGATATAAAATTTGATATATTTTGGTGTTAGGTGTTCGACACTTGGGCATGTAGATCGAGGCAGATTTTTTAATGGGGGTTGTCCAAATTTTTTTTACCAAAATTTGGCTTTGATTTAAAAAAAAAATTGACAAAAAGGTAGGAGGCGACATATTTTTTTTAAGAGGGGAGCAAATTTTTTTAAACGCGGGGGTGATTAATTTAGGGTACTCGTAGGTACCTACTTACATAGGCCCATGGGTCCCATACTCGTTGTGGCAGGCGGTGTAGTCCTTATCCCCTGCCTCCCTGGCATTTGCAGATTGACTGCCACCCCTCTCAGTTGTCTCTCGCCCACCTTGATCCCTCCGCTCGGACCTGCCTAGGGATCTATGCTCTGGCCTGGGATCCACATCCTCTAGCAGCCAACTTTTTTTTCCAATCACCACCCTACTTTCTGACTGCTGCCTCCTTTTTCTAGTGGTCGACTCTATTTCCCAGTGGTCAGCTCAGTTTCTCAGCTGACAACCATATTTTCCACACCGGTTTTTTTGGCAACTGACCGATTTTTTTTCTGGCAATCGGTTTATTTTTTCGACGAGTTTTTCCAAGTAGATTGGTTTTCTAGTCCTAATGGCCATACGGCCATCAAATATATGCTCACATTTTGCTGATGTCAACACTGTGTAGGTAGCCTTTAGGCCCCTTATGTGCCCATCGAGAGCACCTTCAGTTTTTTGGCCATATCTTGGGCTCACGAAGGCATTTTTTGACAAATCTTATATCGTTGGAAAACTCTTTCCAAGCTCTATCCAAATCCAGAGGTTTGAATTTTTCATTTCTCTTTTTTATGGTGTTTTTATCTATCAAAGATAGAGGTTCTCTTTTACACTCCGAAAGACATAAGTCATATGATTTTTCCTTCTAGATTCTTCTCTAGGTAGATTTTATTCAAGTTTTTGCTTTTTAGCACTTTGGTAATATCTTGGATGTTTCAGTTCTTGGGATCTATTTCTTCGAGTAGTATGTCTCATCTTTGGCTATTCTTTCCATGTTTCCATCCTTATGTCTCTTCTGATCATTGTCGACTATTTTTTGTAAGCATCTTCTTTATGCGAACACACTGAGATAAAGTGCCACTATGCATTGTATACTTGGGATCTTGCACATCTTGTACCTTATTGTACATGCACTACATTATAAAGTGCTATGGGGGAGTTGATTTTTGCCTTTGTCTGCCATCTACCTTTGTCATGTGAGTGTTCCTTCCACGACATTAGCCCCATGATATGTGTCAAGTGAGTGTTCCTTCCATGACACTATGTACTTTCTTTGCACCTTAAATGTTCCTGGATCTTCATCATGCAATTCTTGTTGGCCATCCTTTTTAGTGATCATGTCACCTCTCCCTTGTCAGCATTATGGGGGGATTTCCCCTGTTGTTCTAATGCTTCCTTGGTTCATTTGATCAGCTCTTCAAACTTTGGTGTTTGATGCCATTTGTATCTTCAAGTTTAGTTGTTTGCCTTTGTTTTCCATTTGATTAGAGTAGTGTTATTTGAGGGCACTCATGTAGATTATAGTCTTCTCTACTTGATCATCTTCTATTTTGGTGGAGGTTCTTCAGATCGATAATTATTCTTCGATAGTGTTTGCAAGTTCTTCACGCTTCAGTGATTCTTCTTCTCTTCTTTTGTTCCTATCTTTTGGAACATTCTTGTTTGGAGGCTTCTTCAGTCCTCTTGCTTTTTCCATATCTTTTTGGAGTAGAGTTTTTTCCCATGTGGTTTTCTCTATTTCTCCAGTTCATAGATTAGGTTGTACTTGGCTACCTCATCAGGCCTAGTTGTCGGGACCCATTGTTGCTTTCATGCATTTTTTGTTTACATGCTTTTTTAATCCTTAGTTTTTTTTAGCTACTCCCTAAGTTCATCTTAAGGGGGGCTGTTAGAGTTCTTTTATTAGCTAATAATTATTTATTTAATTATTAGTCTATTATACTCTATACTTACCTAAGCTTAGGAATCTTATAATTCTTTAGGGTTTTCACCTTTAGGGTTTTGAGTATCCTTTTATAAGGATTCTCTCTTTGTAATTTAATAACAATTGTAATTATTGAATTACATTCTTGTTGCACAATCAATATGAATCCTCTTTTCTAGATCTTTGAATTCTAGCCTCCATAGCTTTTTTGCTTCTCTCCTTCTATCATAGGTTTGCATGCAGGTGATCCTTGGGAGCTGTAGGGTTGATTTTTCCTCAAATCCTATAGGAAATGTTTTTCAATTTTAGAGGGATCAAAATTCAACAAAATCAACCAATTTTCTTGATTTAAGAAATTAAATACAATTATAACAATCTCTTGAAATTTTGAGAAGAAAGCCAAGGACCAGGTTGAAAGTGCACCCAGTCCTCCCAACTTTTTCAAAAAAATTTAGGGATGAAAGCTATGTTGATTTGAAAGTTAACCCTAAAAAATTGATTGATTTTATGATCTCTAGATAGGCGAAATTAAGGTTTCATTGTCAAAATAGGACTCTATTAGGGTTTTGAAAAAGATAGGAAATTGAATTGCAAATTTGAAAAAGTTCAAACCTAATGTATAGGGCCACCTTGAATAATATTTAGAAAATCAAAATTTGTTGAAATTGATTGAAATTTGCACAAAATCCAATTAAATTTGAAAATTGGGGTTTTAGGACCTAACCAATGAATTTTGAAATTTTGAATTTTGGGAAAAGGAGGGAAATTGAAAAATCTAAAAATTGAAGTAAGATCCCAGTTTTGCACAAATTCAATGTCAAATCTAGATTTTTTGTAAATTGCAAGAAAATCGAACATACAATTTTGAATTTGTTTTCGACCTTAGGATGTTCAAAAATTGAGAAAATCAGCCAATTCCTTGGATTTAAGCAGAAAAATACAGTCAATTCTGACTCCCTAAATTTCAAGAAAAAATCTAGGGACTAGGTGCAAAGTGTACCTGGTCTGACTAACTTTTTCTGAAATTTTCAAGGATTATAGAAATTCTGATTTTATTGCAAAATCTGAAAAAACACTGGTTTGGAGATGTTCAAATAGGTTAAATTAGTAGTCAAAAGTCAAAATAGGAGATTCTTAAAAAATAGGGTTTTAATGTTTCATCTAGTGTAGATCAGTAAAGTGGAAAATTGAACCCTAGTGATTCTCCACCTAAGAGAGAGAAAGGAAAATCACTAGGATGATTTTTACTTGGGAGATACTTTACATTCAAAAGAGGAGTTGAATCCACTAGATCCAAATCCAAGGGAAACAAGGATGTGAATTCTAAGTGGATCGCAAGTGTTGGAATGTAATTTGCCCTCTTTTGTAAGTAGAAGAGTTGACTTGTTGATAATGTAGAAAATGAAGACAAAATGAGTGAAATAAGGAGCTACCGGTTTAGGATCGTGTTGTAACTTTGGATCTAAGATACTTAAACTGATATGAATCTGTCCTGCAAATTTAGGGAAAATTCATTGCGATCGGGTTGAAAGTGTACTTGGTCATCCAAAAAATTCGCGAAACAAAAAGTGATTTTCCATCTCTAAAAATGAAGCCCAAACCTACAATTACAATTACACATCTGCAACCTACACACAGAAAAGAGGGGAAAAAGGGTTGTGGATAGGGGTTTACCTTAGTCAAACCCTAGTTGAGGAATCAACCTTGAAAGAACGTATTTGCAAATGCTTAAATGTAAACAATGGAAATGTATACCATGTATATTTGCAATGTGTTTATGATGGTTGCATTGCTTCTTGAATGTAATCACAAATGTTGCATGAAATGGCATGTAACATGACAAAACCCTAACACACACATGCTTGCAAATGAATGTTGTAATGTTTCTCTAATGGATGAATAAAGAATACACATGAAGAAGAGAACTTGATGGATGTTTGAAGATGTGAATGCTTGATGATGATAATGAAGAACTCTTTAATTTTACTTATCCTTTCTTATTCTTGTATCTTTTTTACTTATGCAAATGAGAGGATTAAATCCTTTTTATACTTGCCTAAGAGGATAATTTTTATCTCACCAAAGGTCGACATAGGAGAATTTAAGTCCCCTAGAAGCAAATTAGGTCCAAGGGTCAGATGGACCCATCTTAGGGCCACCCTAAGAGGGAGGATAGGGGTAGGGAACCATGCCTCTGTCCTTACCTATTTTGGGGCCTAGACAAGGTTACAAGGTGATACTAGGGATAAAACATGAGAAGATTTGAAATGATGATGCAGAGAGGGATCCCAATTGAGTAGGGGAATGCAGTCGCAAAGGCGATGGTCTAAATTGCTGTCAAAATTGGAAGGTTTGCAATTTTATGATGCTACAAGACCATAACATACATCAAACTTCCAACTGTACTCTAGTAAGGAACTCTTCTCATGTCTTCCATCTTTGATGGGGGAGTAGGACAATCTAAAATAGATAATTTTGTTCCAACTGTAAAAGGAACACATAATGGTCTATAATCCTATATGTTTAACCTCTATAAAACTAAATTCACATACTTACTCTGGCCTAACCATAGATTTTTCTTCACTTTATCTCTTCTAATTTTTATACCAGGAATATTTTTCAAAACACCAAAATCTTTCATTTAAAATTTAGTAGAATGTTGGTACTTTATTTCTAAAATCATACCTTTCCCTTTACAAATGAATAATATATCATCAATATATAGTGCAATGTATAGGAAATGATCATCATCAAATTTATAATAAACATAATGATTTGATTTAGAATTCTCAAATCTACAACTCAAGGCACATGTATCAAATTTATGATACCACATCCTAGGATTCTACTTGAGGCCATACAAATATTTTTTAATTTAAAATACAAATTATGATTACATTTTACTGCATAGTGATTTGGTTGTGTCATATAAATATGCTCCTCCAAATCACCATGAAGGGAAGAAATTTTCACATCCATTTCCTCAACCTCTGAATCATAAGCAACATACATAGAATGAAAATGTCTAATGGATGTCAGTTTTGCAAAAAGAGAAAATATTTCAACATAATCAACACCCTCAACCTGAGAGTAGCCTTTCACAATAATACAGCTCTATACTTCTCAATACCTCCATCTGAACCAATATTTTTCTTCAACATAGGTGTGTGCAAGATCATGGGGGTCCAAAAAGTGGCAGTATGAAAAAAATGCATTTTAAAATCTGCCAAACATGCCAAATACTACTTTGACATTTTGTATGGGTTCGACAAAATTTGAATTCAGTTTATTAACACCAAACCAAAATGGATATCTATTAATAAGAGATATCCATTTCCTAACATCATTGTTGTGATGTCATTTTTTCTAAAATGGATATCCATTTTACTTAGCCTAAAAACATACTTCAGTAAAATGGGCATAACTTTTGTGTTTCTTATTGAAAATTTGATCTTTATAAGGCATTGGAAAGGTGATTGAGAAACCTATTAAGTGGATAAGGTAATTTTATTAGAGTATACACCAAAAATTAATTATAATAATTTGAAGTTAATCATATACTTTTAAAACTTTAAATGATCGCAAATTTTGCATAGAAAGTCTTTTTTTTTTTTGCTTTTAAAAGAATTAAAACATCTAAAAAGTAGAAAATAATGAAAAAAATTATTTTACTTGTTAATGAGACTAAAAACTTTACATAAGTCATTATAGGAGGTTGCCTCCTTGTCTTTTATCCTATGCACACCTTTTCCAAAGTTGATGTAGGAGAAAATGTCCTTCTATACTACTATATCCTTCTCTCTATTTACTTATGTATACCTCACTCTCTCCCCCTCTCCTTTCATCTCCTTTTAAATCCATCTCTCTTTGTTTCCCTTACTCTACTTATATATATATATATAAATATCTTTCATCTATCTCTTCCTTCTTTATTTATCTCACTCTTTTTCTCATCCCATCTAGATCTTTCTAAAGATATCTATATCTACTAATGTCTCCCTCTTTCTATTCACATCTCTCCCTCTCCTAGTCTACTTGTTTCACTCCCTATATCTATATCTATCTAATAATATGTTTTCTCTCTTTTTATCTCCACCCTCTACCTTCTTTTGCCTATAAATATTTTTTACTTCTCTATAACCACCTTTATCTCCCACTCTTGTCCCCTATATCTCTATTTCCTTATAGATATGTCTTTATATATATCTATATCTCATTATCTCTAAATCTCCTTGATTCACTCCATCTCTCCCTCCTTTTGTCCTACTCTCTCTATAAATTTCTATCCATATCTATCTCTACGTCCATTTTCATATCTATATCTCTTTCCCTATCCATCTCCCTTTCAATATCTTCCTCTATCAATATATCTCTTCCCCTATACATGATTAATCTACCTATCCCTCTCTTCCTCTACCACTTTCTCTATGTATCTCTACCTTTCTCTACCTTTATCTCTATATTTAATCCCTACTATATGTTTGTCTCTCCCTATCCATCCTTCTCTATGTCCACTATATATCTCTTTATCTCTCTCTTTTTCTCTCCTTCTCTATCTATCCCTTTTTATATTCTCTATTTATCACGCTATCACACTATCTGCATATCTCTATTTATCCATATTTATTTTCCTTTATATCTCTATATCTCTTCCTTTTTATTTATCACTCTATTTACCCCCTATATCCATACCTCCCCATCTCTCTATGTATTTATATTTGTCTTTACCTCTCTCTTTATCTATATCTATTCATCTCCCTCTCCCTTTATCTTCATTTCCATCTCTTTTGTGTGTGAAAAGTGGAATAAGGATCTATATCTGCAAGACACAACACTTCAATTAAGTCATTAGATGTATGGTTAGACAGATATAAACATAAATAATAAAACCATAACAAATCAACCAATTGCCTTCTAAAATATGCGAGTATAAGATTGCTCTTAGATTTTTATAAGCAATACTAGTGGCTAGACTACACCAAGATGAAGGATTTCATCTATATGAGCATGATATTAAGCTAAATGGATGCAAGATGGATGAATAATTCAAGCAATAACGAATTCAAACAAATATGAGTAAACTAAATATGGATGCAAATAATCTAAAAAAGCACAATGTATTCAATGACTCCAGAGCAAAAATTAATGTAATAATAATCTCCAAGCGTGTTCTCAAAAATATCTAGGGTGAATTGGAATGAGAGGTGAAGGTTGAATTTATAGAGAATTACAAGAGAGATGATGAAAAAAGATCAATTTAGGATTAATTGAAAATAATTGAGAAATTAGGTTCAGTTAACCTTGAGATAGATTCCAATTATAGTTTAATTGAAATGCATTTAGATAAGAAGTTCAAGTTGCATTAGAAATAATATTAAATAAATTCCAAGCATTAGTGATAAAAATAGATAATTCTTTGATTTATTCAAGGAAAGAGTCTTTTTAATGCAACTGAACTTCTTTTTCTGAAAAACTTTGAGTTCCAATTTTAGAGAATAATTCAATAATTCAATTTAACTGCTTTTCTGATTTCAAGTTCTAAATTTAGAAAAAGAAATAATATCTCAAGTTTTATTTCTCTCTCAATTCAATTCTTTTATTTTAATTCCAATTCAACTCTTACTTTGTCATTAATTCCTCTTTTGTAATAAATTAATTCCTTTTGCATGATTAAATGGCAAATTTATTAATTAATTAAATATGCAAGGATATTTAATAAATTAAAATAGGATAATTGATCAAAATGATATTCTTGGAAATGATTCAATTAATTAAATCAATATTTAATTAATATTGAGTAATTGATTTGCCATGTGATATTTGATGATTGAAGAATTAATAATGCACTCAAGATTGATTTAATTGTCTTTGGTTAGGACCTTGGTGATGTTGACAAGATTAGGGGCCCATGGTTTAGATGACCATTTTAGGGTATTACATTTTCCCCTCTTTGAATTAATGTGCGAGAAATGTGTTTGTTCAAAGAATGTGTGATGTCTAGGAGATGCCAGTTCTAAACTTGATTGATCACGAACCAGATAAAGAGCAAGGTGTTTAGCTTGATTCGATGCAATGAAGCTGAATGAAGTTTGATTAATGTGATACCGATCCTGAACTTGATTGAACTTAGGAATGATAGAAAACAAAAGATACTGAACATGAACTTGATTGATCAAGAAGCGGACACTACTGATCTAAAACTTGATTGAACTAGACATAACAAGTGAAGATAAAAATCGATCTTGAACTTGATTGATCAAGATACGATGAGTGAAGAATAAACCGTCCAACTTGATTCAATGCAATGAAACTAAACACCTACTTAGATTGAACGTGTGATCAAAGATACTCTTTAAACTTTTGATTGAGGTTAAACAAATAATCAGCTTGATAAAAAGCGATGAAATTGATTAATGTTAAGAGATTGATTTAGATAAAAGACAAATATCAACTTGATTTGAAGTGATAAAACTGATATGCCCCTAGCGATTGATTTGATTTAGATGATCAAGAGATCTCAACTTGATATGAAGTGATAAAGATGAGATGCCCCTTAGCAATAAGGATTTGTTGATTGTCTTTAGTTGAAAAAATTTTGCTCAACTTTTCATAAGAATTTTTAAAAAAATTTCTTGACATTGAAGATGTGAGGTCATAAGGTCATGAGTATGACCCCTCGGGAGAGAAATTGAAAGATAGTGAGGGTACATGATGATAGGCAATTTTTAGCGATGATAAGTTATTTGAGTAGAAAGAATAATTTGGAGGAATTGCTGAAAATTTGGCATTGATTGATAAGAAATTGAGCACAAGTTGATTTGTAGAATGAAATTGAATTGAGATTCAGTGTTGATTCATGAGGAATTGAGCCCAAGTTGAAGAAAGAATGAGCTTTTTATGAAAAGTGCTAAGTGGTCCAAATTTTGGAAATTGACTAGCGAAATGATCTCGAATTTTGATTTTGATCCTGAAAATGCAATCAGAATGGGAAAATTAGGTAAGGGTACAATTTTCATGTCCATCGAAGCAAGTTGAAAAATTAGGGTTTTGGATATATAAGAGGTAAAAGTGTCATTTTCAATTCATTTTAACCTCCCAAGTTTGAAAATTCAAAAATCCTTCTATGAAGAAAATGGTGGTCCCTACTCATGAGCATTGATTCGAGCACCGAAGATGACATAATCGACCTCGACACTATGAGCCAATAGTAAGTGGTCAATCTTAAGCCTTTTTATATTCCCAATTTTGAATTTCTTTGTTCAAATTTCAATTTTTTGCATGTTTTAAGTCGACCAATCTTGTTTTGTCGTGTGAGACAAGATTTTGTCTCGTACAACAAACTACTAAATTTTGTTTTTTCATTTGAGGCCATTAGTTTTGTCATTCGGACCCCACCCTTATGTCATACGACAACCTTTATAAAAGACCATTTTGTCGTCCAAAGTCTAATCTTTTGTCATATGGGAGTCTTTTGTCATACAGGGCCTAATTCTGACTCACATGAGTTTCTGCCCTTTTGTGTTTTGTCATTTGGAAAATAGTGAGCATTTTTGAATGTCTAAACTTGAAATTTTGATTTTGCAATTGGCGTAGTTGGATTTGCGTGATGTTTTGCTTCTCTTGTAGGCTTATTTGGAATGTTTTCTGATGCTTTGTTGTTTGATTTTATTTTGCAGGTTTGATTACCTCATGTGCTCTTCAGATGCATTTATCCGCCTACCATGACATTAGTTCGACAACTTTCAGAGGTTGAGCAGGTTCACATTAACTTGTGCGGTTTGATGCACCTTCTTAGATTACCTGATATCTGTGTGAATCACAGTATGATCATGACATTGGTAGAGAGATTCCATTCAGAGCATAACACATTTCATTTACCAGTTGGGGATGACCATCACTCCTGAGGATGTATATAGGATCCTCCGCATCACTTTTGTTGGGGATAAGGTGGATTATGATGCAACACACCTTCCTGGATTACAAGCAATTAGGCATGTCTTTAGGGATCCTGATATATTGACACGTTACATCAGTTGGGACATCATGATGAGCAGGTACAGTGAGAGCTTTCCTTTGGGTTGTGTCCTAGTAGGGTTTGTTAGCTTCTTTCTGATGCCGGATAGGGGACAATAAGGATTCCAATGTGGTTGGGGTAGGATGCTAGAGAGATTGATGGAGACCCCTCAGAGGCTTGGCTGGGGTTCTTACATATTAGCCCACATGTACTGTGAGATGCATGAGATAGTGTACAAGGAGGGCAAGAGCATGACTGCTGGTGTGTTGATCTTACAAGTTTGGGCTTGGGAGAACCTTCCCATTTGTTAGCCTATTTTAGATGACACTAGAGAGCCTAGGCAGCTGATTATATATAGGTATGCCGGTTATGTTACACAGCCCCATCTGAGCAAGACTAATTTTTGGCAGCGGCAGTTAGATGACCTTATAACTATGATATGGAGACCTTACAAGGGTCTAAAGCCCTAGGATGACTAGCGGCTGGTACGCCGGGATATTTTTGTTACATGCCCACTTATCGAAAGATCGCAGACTATAGTAGAGCGATTTTTACTATCACAAGTGATGAGACAATATGGTAGGCTTCAAGGGGTGTCACAGGAGTTCACATCGTATGCCTGATATGCTGATGAGGCGAGGTGGCGATGGTCACCAAGGTTATCCTATGCCTTAAGTATGCAAGAGTTGACTGGTCTACAATGATTGAGATGGGACTACCTGGATGATGTTGCGGATGTGGGGGTATTGCCCTAGTACAGGGATTGGTTCCAACAACATCCATTCCCTAGGTTGACAGATCCAACTGAGTAGGCTCCTCATATAGAGGAGGTTGAGGATGATGCCTCCACATCAGGACAAGGACAAGGCTAGGGAAAGAGACAGGGATGAGGATAGAGAGCCAAGGCTCAGAGGCAGGCAGGTGGCATTCCTGGTGCTAGCAGTAGCAGGGTTCCAACTAGTCAGTAGAAGGGTGAGGGCAAATCCCTTAGGAGTATAGGTGTGAGGTTGAGTGGAGCTGAGAAGGAGTGAGTAGCTCCAAGATAGGTCCGACAATAGAGAGAAGAGAAGGGTGGAGTTGGAGGTGGAGATGGGGATGGAGAGCTTGTGATAGAGCAAGGGACTAATGCAGGACGATCAATGAGAGAACGTCTTGCAGAGTTGTAGTCATAGTTGATAGTGGCTCAGACGTAGTAGTTGGAGCATGACTGATAGCTAGCAGATCTTAAGGCTAAGCAGGACCATCAAGTCACAGAGATGAGAGCAAAGACAAAGGCTGTACAGCAGGAGGTCCTTCACCTGATGAGTAGGGCAGCATACTATGTTGCAACATATAGCGTAGTAGTTCTAGTTGCACAGTAGGTTGTCCCCCACTCACAATATATGGCATGGTTGGAGGGAGCTTAGGCACCTCGTTAGGATCTTGATCAACAGGCTCCTCCTCCTCCAGCAAGTGATGAGGAGAGGTTGAGAGCTAGATAGTCTTTTTTTGTAGCTCAGATTTTTTTTTGTAGATACACCCATTTTTTGTAGCCTATACGATTCTTGCTCTGATGGGAGTTTGTATATGTCATTTGACATCATTTTGTACTCTGACTTTATATGATATATATATATATATATATATATATATATATATATATATATATATATATATATATATATATATATATATATATATATATATATGAGATCCGATTTGACTTCATCATACTTGTGTTGACTCATTTATGAGATGCATTCTATATGATGTATTCTATATGTATGCATTTCTTTTCAGTATGTAACGCAAATGATTATAGATGTCTATTTTTGTTTCTTTTCATATGCAAATAGATGAATGTGTAATGAATAATGAGTAATGCAAATTTTTTTCTTATGCAATAAGATGAATGCAAATGAGTAATATGAAATGTATGAATTTATATAAGATGTTTATGTATGCAACTAACATCTCAAAACACAAGTACTCAATCAAAAAAAAATGATGAAAAATAGACCACTTAGCGTAAGAAATGATGATGCTTTCAGCTCTCATAAAATTAAGAGATCATTATTATCACACCAAAATCACTCTAGATTCACAAAATACATAATGATATGGAAAATGCAACCTAAACCTAGTCACTAGATTTAAAATGCTTAAGATTCATCACAAAGAATAACGAACATAACACGAAGATTAGAGTTCATTTCTTTTTCAATGTGCAATATTTATTATCTTGTCCACAATGACCCTTTTTTTGTTCATATCCTTGGAAAAATTTGCAGGGACCCAAATTGCATCATAAAGAAATTTCCTTGAAACAAACAAAGAAATGATGTGGGCCTCCCTATAGCATTCAAATAAGTGGAGTCGAGGTATGTGAGGTGATTTCACCTTGATGTGAAGGCTCTTATCATAGACACCCAACTAATTTAGATGTTTCCAGATCATTGGGATCATTCCTACAAGTAGAAAACAAAGAAAATATTATGCCCCCAATCCTTGCTCTTCTTGGGAACAATAGACTTCCTCGAGTTACTTAGAGGGATAATAATCAAAAACCAATATAAAAGACACAACACAAAGAAAATTTTCATTCATAGTTAAAACTGTTTAGTGATAGTTTTTCGTTATGTTGTTTTGCTTGTTTACTCAGTGATAAAACTCTTTAGTAGTCAAGAGACAAGTGACTGACTCAGAGTGGATGACCAGGTTTCACTGACAGAAAGATGACTTGGTTGATATTGCTTAGGACATGTAATGGTTGATATTTCTTAGGACATGTAATGTACTCTGTCAATTAACCTAAGACTAGGACATTGATCAGTTTCAAGTCATGAGGGTTCCAACAAACTAGGATGTCACAAAAGTGACTAAAATATATGTACAAGCAAAAGCAAAGATGCAGGAAAGCGAGAATGCCAACGTTGCATTGATAGATGGAGCACTTGAGTACAAGAAGCGCCTGTTTGCTAGGTTTTCATGTGCTTGGTAGAGATTCATTTTTTTTCACCAAGGTGCTTGTTTACCAGGTTTTCACCAGGGTATTTTCTCTCTTTATATTTTTTTTCTCTTTTCTCTTTTTTTTTTTTGTTTTTTGTTTTATGATTTTTCTGATTTTTTTTTTTTTCAGGACTTCTTCAGCTATACATGTTGCTGGAGCATAGAATGCTAAGTGAAAAATTTCTTCAAGTGGATTGTGTTAATTGGTTCACAGAGCTGTTATCCTTCCAAGTTTGAGAGTTGATAGGGACCAGAGTTGAATACTATAGTAACGATGTAGGGACCCAGCCAACTAAGTTCAAATTTCCCTTTGTTGTCTCGAAATTGTTGATTTTTAGGATTTTCTCTCAGGAATAGGTCACCAACCTTAAATTATCTTTGTCTAACTTTCTTGTTATATCCTCTAGACATTCTCTTCTAATACACTCTGAGATGATCAAATGCCACTTGTCGACACTCATCCAGCGATTCGAGTTCTTGCAATCTAGATATTCTATGATCTTCATTAGTAACAAGACCTTGCAAGGAAACTCTTAGAGATGGTATTTCTACTTCAATAGGTAATACTTCTTGGGACCCATACACAAAAGAGAAAGGTATAGCCCTAGTAGGTGTTTTGATACTTGTTCTATAAGCCCATAATGCAGGATTGAGTTGTAGATACCAATCCTTCCCAGATTTGTTCACTGTTTTGTGCAAGATAGTCAATAGGTTTTTGTTAGATGCCTCAACTTGTCCATTACCTTGAGGGTAATATACTGATGACTAGTGTTGTTTTATTTTGAATTTCTCATAGAGCTCATTCAGATCTTTATCCTTGAACTGTCCTCCATTATCAGTCACGATGGATGAAGGTATCCCATACCTACAAATGATATAGTTTAGGATGAGCAAGGTGACTTATTTACCAATTGCTTTGATGAGTGGAACCACTTCTACCCACTTGGTGAAATACTCAGTGGTAGTTATGATAAATTTATGTCTGTTAAATGAAGTAGGATATATCTAACCAATGAGATCAAAGACCGATTGTTGAAAAGGCCAATGTGTAGTGAAGGGTATAAGATCCCTTGCTGGAGCATGTATGAGATTTCCATGTAGCTGAAATTTCTCACAAGTCTTAGGAAATTTAATAGCATCTTTCTCCATGTCTGGCCAGTAGTAGCCAACCCATAATAGTTTCCAAGCTAAAGTAAGACCATTCGAATGAGATCAACAAATACCTTCATGAACTTCTGATAATGCACATTTAGATTCTTCAGTTTCTAGACACCTAAGCAATGTACCATCCAAACCTCATCTAAATAGATCGTTAGCAATGATAACATACCATGAAACATTTCTAGTTAGGTTTATTTTCTCATTATGGGTAAGATTTTCAAGGATAATTTGGTCTCATAGATAAGAGTAGATGTGGCTGTATCAGGATGAGTCATGTCCAATAATAGAACAGACTATTTGGGTCTCAGGAGAATCATAGGTCGGGTAATGTAACTCTTCCACCAGGAATTCAAAGCAAAAATTGGACTCTTGTAACTCAGGTATAGACGCCAAGGTGGCCATAGCATCTACTACTCTATTTGTGGATCTAGGAATCTATTGGAATGATACAAAAGAAAAATACTTCTTAAGATCATCAACCATTCTCTTATAAGGCATCATTTTCTCATCTCGCATCTGATATGTATCATTGATTTGATTTATGATCAGCTTAGAATCTCAATAGATGTGTAATTCTACAACCTTCCATTCAATAGCTATCTTGATCTCATTCACCAAAGCTTCATATTCTACAATGTTGTTTGTGCAAGGAAATAGAATCTTATAAGACTTCAAGATTGAGTACTTCTGAGGAGCAATAAACAATATTCTAGCACCAGAACCATTTTGGGTGAAAGATCCATCAAAGAACATCTTCTAGGGTTGTTGAGTAAGATGCATTATTGATTCATCTGGAAACTCTATATGCAATGGTTGAGTGTCTTCAAGTGGAGTTTCAACAAGTTGATCAGCAATTACCTATCCTTTTATGGCTTTGCATTCCACATATTTAATGTCAAACTCTGTAAGGATCATGACCCATTTTTCCAATCTTCCTGTAAGTGTTGCTTTATTCAGAAGATATTTGAGTGGATCAATTTTAGCCACCAGCTTGACTGAGTGTGTTAACATGTAGTGTCTCAATTTTTGTGATGCAAAGACTAATGTCAAGTATGCTTTTTCTATTATACTATAGTTCATTTCATAGGACACCAATGTTCTACTGATGTAATAGATGGCTCACTCTTTTTTATTGTCATCTGGTTGTGCCAGAAGTGCCCCCAGTGATGAATCAGTTGTTGATATGTATAAGATTAGTGGTTTACCCTAAATCAACGACATCAATATTGGTGGACTAGATAGGTACTCTTTTATCTGATGAAGGTATTGTTCACATTCTAGATACCAGTTGTATATTATTCCTTTCCTTAATACTTTTATGAAAGGTTGAGCTTTGTCTGCTAACTGAGAAATGAAGCGTCCGATGGATTGGAGACATCCTTGTAGACTTCTCATTTGACTGATGTTCTTCAAAGGTGGCATTTCCATTATGGCTTGGATCTTCTTAGGATCAACCTCAATTCCCTTCTTTGAAATAATGTAGCCAAGTAGTTTACCGGATGTTACTTTGAATGCACACTTCTTTGGATTTAACTGGAGTTTGAACTTTTCCATTTTGTCTAGTATAGGACCTAGCTCTTGAATATGCATGGATCTCTTCATAGTCTTCACTAAGGTGTCATCAACATAATCTTCCATATTCTTATGCATCATGTCATGAAAGATAGTTGTAATTGCTCTCTGATAGGTCACCCCTGCGTTCTTTAGCCCAAATGGCATGACATTCCAACAAAAGATTCCCCATGCACAAGTGAAAGCTATCTTTTCTTGATCTCCAGGAACTATTTTGATTTGATTATATCTGGAGAATCCATCCATTAGTGAGTACATCTCATACCCAATAGTCATGCTGACTATCATATCAAGGTTTGGTAATGGAAAATCATCCTTCGAACAAGCTTTGTTGAGATCTCTGAAGTCAGTGCAAACTCTAATAGATTTGTCTACCTTTGACACAGGTACTATGTTTGAAATCCATTCGGCATAATCTATAGCTCTAATGGATCCAGGTTTTAGTAGTTTTTCTAGCTCATCCTTGACCAATAGTGCCACATGAGGGTGCATCTTATGGTGTTTTTGTTTGATTGGTTTAACTCCTGGTGTGATAGAAAGATGGTGCATAATGAGATCAACATATAGGCCTGGCATACCAGAGTATGTGCATGCAAAGTTTATTTTCTTTTTTGAGAATAGACAAGTGAAATCCTTCAATTCTTCTGCTAATAGTGATTGAGCTACATGAATGATGTGTGGTGTCTCTTGACTCCCAATGTTCATTAGCTGAGTTGGCTCGATCAATATGAAAGACCTTTCTTGGAAATGACTTGGCAGTACATCAAGTATCTTACCTTCAGGCGCCTTAGAGAGGTTTTCACCTTTAGGTACATCCTTTATTTTCTCTTTTTTAGATTCTAACACCGCCACAATGTGGTTTTCACCGTCAGATCTTTTTTTTTTTTTGCGACTAAGATACTTGATATCTGCTTCAGTCATGTTTTCACTTTATTCACTAGTGGAAGAGTCCATAGGTTCAACTGAATTGAGATAATAGGCTAACATATAGTCATTAGCAAAAGTAGGTATATTCATGGGTTGGTTCTATAAAGTACAGTCAATTAGTTCTGGATGTAGTAAGGATAAATGTTGGACAGGTTTGAGAGCATTCCTAGTATTGTCATCACAACTGTAGATCGAAAAGTTGAGTTCCAGAAGAATACTTTGTGTAAGTGTCTCGAGACCAAGAAGAGTAAGAACATGATTATTAAAGTTCACGTTAATATTTAGTTGATCTAATCCAATAGACATACTTGTAACATCATTCCCTATGCCTAACTAGACTTCATATCATGATTTGACTGCGATAAGATCAGTAGACAGATTTTCATTATTTACATCAGATGATTCAGATTTTGATGTTGAGTAGATATTGTCCTAAATAGGACTATTGTCAGAGTCATTAGAGTCATTGGATAAAGTTTCTAAGTCTTCTTCAAGTGATTTAGTGAGCATATGTATGGTATCAACACCAACATCTTTAATGTTGGAAGTTCCTTCATGTTGTGGCTCATTTGTCATGTGTATTTGACATACCTGTTGACATGATCTTGATGTTTCTATGATTCACTATTGTCTACTCCATTCAACTTCTTCTGGACTGATAACTGGTTCTTGTTCTGTAGCTTCTAACTCTTCTTGTGTAGTGCTATACTTGATTTATTATGTTTTATCATAGGGACACATAGATAATAAATTTTTTGGTATTCTTCCTTCTTTCAGTCCTTGTTCATAATTTCCTTGTCTCTTTTGTCTAATTTCTTGTATTTCCTTCTCTAGTTTTATGTGCACCATCTCTTGAGTATCATCTATGATACCGCTAGACACTTCTGGAGTTTTTGTAGTGGATATGTCTGAGAGTTGATCTGGACCCCATTCATACTCATTTGAGTCAGTCTCTGAGTCATCTACTTGTTGCCTACCAGTGTATGTGACTTGAACTTTTAGTGGTGCTAACAATTCTTTGACTCTTACTACTTCATCTCTTATATCCCCTGGGACCTCAACTACATGTATTATTGTAGCTGACACCATCGAAGCTTGAGCACAGACTATTTCTTGTTTCTTGACTGTTGATTCTTCTTTCTCTTTTCAACACTCTACTTTTGTTTTTTGAGCGTCTGCTTCCTGTAATGTTGAAGGTGATATCCTTTTCTGCCACTTAGACTTAGAAACATGTTTTTGGTTTGATGTCTTTTTTGGATTGTACCCTAGTCCAACCTTATCATTTGTGGATTTTGTTTGCAGTTGAATTGGTTCAGTAATACCCTCTTGATGTTTACCTAGGGGACCAATACCTGAATATCCCATGCATTGAATCATCTTGTAGCCAAGACCATATTGGTTTGAGGAAATCTCACAATGTCGTACCTCCTCATTTTGACTATCTTCCTTAAAGAACCATTTAAGAACAACATCCTCTTTTATTTCATCCGCTAGGGAGGTAGAAGACTATACAAAGAGACCATCATATATGGTATTCAAAGTTGAAGTATGTGTTCTCATAGCCTTTGATGGCTTGCCCAACTATTTTGGTGATGGAGGGAGAGAAACTAATGAAAGTACTGGTTCTATCTTGTTGCCATCCATGCCAATATTTGTAATATTCAATCTCTTTTCTAAGTCTTTCATCAGTGCTTCTGGATCTTCATTTGTAGAGGCTGCCCTATTATGAGGCACAAAAGTATCTGCACCTTTCGTCAATGCATCACAGATGACATTTGTATCAACAGGAATATTGACTTCAACTCTGTTATAAATTTTAAGCATTGATGGTATGTTGATGTTACTACCTTCATTTCATGAATCCACGACATGCCCAATAAGATATTGTATGACAAAGGAATATCAAGTACATGGAAAAGGACATCTCTTTCTATAGGTCCCACTTTAATAGGTAATGATACCAGACCTTTAGAGGTCCTTTCTTCTTCATCATAGGCTTTTATTTTTATTTTCTTGTCAGGATCAATGATATTTTTAGAGAATCCCAGTTGTATAAGTAGACTTCAATATGAAATGGTTGATTATGTGGATGATTTAGCGAGTTGTCATCTTCTTCAGAGAAGGTCAAATAGTGAGGTGAAGTTAGGTGACCCACCATAGACTGTAACTGATCAATGTATAAATCCTTTGGAAGATTAGTGGTGAGCAATGCTTTGCCCATGATCTCTTTGTGAGCAGAAAAGATTTTTAGTAATTGAAAAATTGAAATTTGAGCATTTGTCCTTTTCAACTGTTCAATGACACTATATCCAGAGGATGTTGTTGAAGTGAGCCTTTTTAATTTATCCAAGGTTGATTCTTTTTGCTTGTTTGACGGGGTTGTTTTGTTTAATGTTGCTTGAGCCGGGTCAAAAGAACTAGCTCCTTCAAAAGTGACTTTCTTTTGAGATTGGGTCAAAACTCTTGCATATCGTGATTCATTTTGTTTATCTTGAACTATAATCACATTGCAATATTCTAATTGGGAAGGCTCGGTCATATTGATAACGATGTCATGGCTAGTATAAGTATAATTTACCTTGGCACCTCCTTTGGTCTTTGAGGAATTGCCTTGTTCATAAATAGGCAAAGGGTCCTTAAATGCTTTATGATCAGCATTGGTCAGGTGATTCCCAACAACAATTTTACCAGCATCTATGAGATCTTGAATCTCATGTTTTATCTTTATGCAATTATTTATGTTATGACCTTTATTCTGATGGATCTCATAGTATTCATTTTCTCTCCACCATCTTGGTTTGACTTCTAGATCATATGGTCTCGAGTTATCTGGTAGCATTATCAGGTTGTTTGCCAATAGAGTCTTGAAAGCGGATTCATATTATTCTTCAAGAGAAGTGAAATCACACTTAGGTTTAGAAAGCCAAGGTTTCTCTTCGGGCCACTCTTTTGTTTTCTTTGAAGAATTTTCTGCTGCAGCTTCAATATCATTGAGCGCTCGTGTGCCACTAGCCAAGTTGAATATCGTGGGCTTTGAGTTGGTTTTAATAGTGTCTACTTCTCTATCATTAATGACATTCTTGTTGTTATCTTTTTCAAATTTCCAATACTTGTTCTTCTCTTTAGAGTTAGATCCTAGTTGTGTTTCTTTTCAAGGCACGATATTCCCTTTCTTTATGAGCACATCTTCCATTCGAATGGCAATATCTACCATTTTGTTAAATGATGGGTCTACTTGCATTCGTATACTATATTTTAGTTCGGGGACCAAGTTATTGACAAATATATCCATTTTCTCAAAGTCTGGGATAGGTCGTGGATACCTAGAGAATATTTTTCTCCAGCATTGGATGAAAGTGAGAAAAGGCTCCCCTACTTTTTTTTAGTATTGCAAAGACTAATCATAGTCACATGATGTTGAATGTTGTATGAGTATTGTTGTAAAAATAGTTGGATTGGTTCTTCAAAAAAATTTATTCCTCTAGGTAGGCTTGAGAACCATTCCATGGCTTGTCCTCCCAAACTCCTTGGGAAAAGGTGCATGAGATACGTTTGATCATCCATGAACTCCATACAGGCGGTGCAAAACTCTCTAACATGATCTTGAGGATCTGAGGTACCATCATATTTGTCAAATTTGGGGATCTCAGCTCATGAAGGAAATGGAGACATGTATAGATTTTTGTCAAATGGAAATGGGCATATTGTCTCCAGAGAATATTGATATGGGGACTTATCCTTATTCTTCAATTTTGTGATCTTAGTCTGTAAGGCTTGTAATCATCTGTGTACTGCGAGTATAGGTGACTCTTCCTTTTTAGTGATAAGTATTTAAAGATCATATCCACTAGGAGGTTTGGCACCTTGTGTTTTAGGAAATAGTCTTCCTTTTCTCGAGCTAGGATAGCTTTCATCATTTTTCTAAAGTCTTTGTCCTTTTGACAGTCATGAATATCTATTTCTAGAGGTTCAACACCTCCTTCATCTTCACTTGATTAGGAATTATTATCAGTTTCATGAATACTAATGTTGTCCTTGTTCTTGTCATTGTGTTCCGTCTCATATATAGTGGTCTTTGAGGAATTGCCTTGTTCATAAATAGGCAAAGGGTCCTTAAATGCTTTATGATCAACATTGGTTAGATGATTCCCAACAACAATTTTACCAGCATCTATGAGATCTTGAATCTCATGTTTTATCTTTATGCAATTTTTTATGTTATGACCTTTATTCTGATGGAAGTCATAGTATTCACTTTCTCTCCACCATCTTGGTTTGACTTCTAGATCATATGGTCTCAAGTTATCTGGTAGCATTATCAGGTTGTTTACCAATAGAGTCTTGAAAGCAGATTCATATTATTCTTCAAGAGAAGTGAAATCACACTTAGGTTTAGAAAGCCAAGGTTTCTCTTCGGACCACTCTTTTGTTTTCTTTGAAGAATTTTCTACTTCAGCTTCAGTATCTTTGAGCGCTCGTGTGCCACTAGCCAAGTTGAATATCGTGGGCTTTGAGTTGGTTTTAATAGTGTCTACTTCTCTGTCATTAATGACATTCTTGCTGTTATCTTTTTCATATTTCCAATACTTGTTCTTCTCTTTAGAGTTAGATCCTAGTTGTGTTTCTTTCCAAGGCATGATATCCCCTTTCTTTATGAGCACATCTTCCATTCGAATGGCAATATCTACCATTTTGTTAAATGATGGGTCTACTTGCATTTGTATACTATATTTTAGTTTGGGGAACAAGTTATTGACAAATATATCCATTTTCTCAAAGTCTTGGATAGGTTGTGGATACTTAGAGAATATTTTTCTCTAGCATTGGATGAAAGTGAGAAAAGGCTCCCCTATTTTTTTTTAGTATTGCAAAGACTGATCATAGTCACATGATGTCGAATGTTGTATGAGTATTGTTGTAAAAATAGTTGGATTGGTTCTTCAAACATTTTTATTCCTTTAGGTAGGCTTGAGAACCATTCCATGGCTTGTCCTCCCAAACTCCTTGGGAAAAGGTGCATGAGATACGTTTGATCATGCATGAACTCCATACAGGTGGTGCAAAACTCTCTGACATGATCTTGAGGATCTGAGGTACAATCATATTTGTCAAATTTGGGGATCTCAGCTCATGAAGGAAATGGAGACATGTATAGATTTTTGTCAAATGGAAATGGGCATATTATCTCCAGAGAATATTGATATGGGGACTTATCCTTATTCTTCAATTTTATGATCTTAGTCTGTAAGGCTTGTAATCATCTGTGTACTGCGAGTATAGGTGACTCTTCCTTTTTAGTGACGAGTATTTGAAGATCATATCCACTAGGAAGTTTGGCACCTTGTGTTTTAGGAAATAGTCTTCCTTTTCTCGAGCTAGGATAGCTTTCATCATTTTTCTAAAGTCTTTGTCCTTTTGACAGTCATGAATATCTTTTTCTAGAGGTTCAATACCTCCTTCATCTTCACTTGATTAGGAATTATTATCAGTTTCATGAATACTAATGTTGTCCTTGTTCTTGTCATTGTGTTCTGTCTCATATATAGTGGGAGATTTAGGTTCATCAAAAATTGGTCTACCTAATGACAAAGGTATGTCAGCAAGTGGATCCTCCATGTAAAATGGGTTATCTTGATATGAGAAGGGTTGTCCTTTGCCTTTAGCTTCTTTCTTATGAGAACTTGTAGTTTGAATAGGCATTATTATGGATTAGTGTGACCTAAAGTTGTTTGTGATGCAGAGGTCAAGATCAATTTTAGAGCTAGTTTGTTTGGTTAATGTATTGTTTGAGAGAAACAAATGAGATTTATTCTAGTTTTAGGAAAGATCTATCCTGTATAAGATGTTTATCTAGGCTGATTCGAGAGTAGTGACTAAGATTTGGTTTGGTTTTAGGAATGATCTATCCTATGTAAGACATTATCTAAGTGACTTAAGTTTAATAGGTAGTTGATTGAACTAGTTGAAATATGATCGACCAAATTGTGCAACACAAATAGCAAAGGTACATTGTCTTGATCTACTTATGCTTACGATGATGATAACCAGTATTGTGTTCGTTGTAGACTATTTTAGGCAAGTTTTGACTGCTCTGTACTAGCGAAACTAGAGATTCGTATGACGGGATTTATTGAGCCGAATGACAATTTAATAGTTCCAAGATGACAACAGTTCTGTTTCATACGAGTTGTTGCCTATTACCGTACAACAAATGGGTATGTCTAGAATGACAAAAGATTCAATGGAATTTTGTTTTGTATGACACATGATTTAGGTTCAAATGATAAATTGCTGGGTTTCGTAAGTAGAGGAATGCACTCGAATGATAGATTATCAGACTCATACGACACAGGATACAGTGCAGGACAATAAATGATCAGATTCGTATGACTATTCATAGGACAAAGACTAAAATTCTAAGTTTTTCGATAGCTGAGTATGACCAATTCCATGATGGATTGATTTTTTACTAGGATAGACTAGTTTTGGATAGAGTTTTGACTTAGGATGGACTAGTTCTGACATAGACAGAGTTTCAACTTAGGATGGACTAGTTCTGACACATAGAGAGTTTTGACTTAGGATGGACTAGTTCTGACATGGACAAAGTTTTGACTTAGGATGGACTAGTTCTGACATGGATAGAGTTTTGACTTAGGATGGACTAGTTTTGACATGGACAAAGTTCTAACTTAGGATGGACTAGTTCTAACACAAGCAGAGTTTCTAATCACTGAGTTGTTTCTTGTCTTCTCCAATTTTGGTATTTTAGTTTTTTTGTTTCAAGGATGAAAACTCAGAAAACACATAGTATGAATAGTAACTCCAATGACAACATGCAAAACCTAGGGAAATTGGTGAGAGAAGAAAACCTTTCCTTGTAGACTCAGCTAGACACCCAATAACTAATCAAAATACGACCGCTGAGTCTCACACAATGGATTCTCAACACCGTATTATCTGACTCCAAATGCTAATGGGGGCACAAAATGACAAGTATCTTGGGAGAGTTACTATCTCTCTTGCACAAAGATTATCCCCCCTTTCAGAGGTGAACCGGGTAGCTTCTAATTTTAATTAGAACTAGTAAGGGATTTGTTCGACATGTCAATGTATAAACTCAATTAACAGGTCTTCCAACCTTAAAAACCAAAGGTTTAATATACCCGAAGGTACTGAGGAGAGCTATTCCTGAGCACTTCCGTTGACTTGATTTTCATCAAATCATGTTTATTTTATAGTGGGTTGGAGTACTTGGCATTTAGCCATTCCCACTTAGGTCATTCCCCTCACACTGGCGGTAACGACTTTAAGAGTTTTTCAACCCCTCAGGAGGGCAGGTCTGCTAAAGATGTACAAATCTCAAACAAGGAAAAAAACCTCAAGAGACTAGATTTCTGATTGTCTATAAAAAGATAGGAGCATACTCTCCTATGTCTCAGAATATTCTAAAAACATGAAATACAAATTTGTTCTTTAACCAGATAGCAATTTAAGTGCCTAAAAAAAATGAATTGAAATAATACATGATGTTTAGTTGATTCTCCTCAGGCAACTTGCAAAGACAATGAATCAATAGTCATATTGTCTTTGTGTGACAAGCATATTCTTTGACAAGCATTCTGCAAAAATTGATTAGGCTGTGAAAAATTCTAAGATAGATAAACAACCAAGGTCAGTTGTCAGAATAATCAATTTGAACAGAAAACCAAAATCATGAAATTTGTTATTTTTTCTTTTTAACTAGAAAAATACAGAGTCGTACGACAGAGTTTACCAAATTGTACGATACAAGATTCCTTCTTGTATGATATAGAATTCTTGTTCATATGACACCTACATTTTGTCATTTCAGCATGTGAAAAATGTTGTACGAGATGATGCAGAGGCTGTATGGATGAAAATCCAAAAAGTCAAAAATATGAAAAATAACAAAAATGAAAAGTCAATTTTGGAGGCTAAAAAATGTAGTCTTCTGCCCCATGGTGGGCACCAGACATGTGCGTGTGAAAAGGGGTCTAAGGATCTATATCTGCAAGACACGACACTTCAATTAAGTCATTACATGTATGGTTAGACAAATATAAGCATGAATAATAAAACCATAACAAATCGACCAATTGCCTTCTAAAAGATGCAAGTATAAGATTGCTCTCATATTTTTATAAGCAATACCAATGACTAGACTACACCAAGATGAAGGATTTAATCTATATGAGCATGATATTAAGCTGAATGGATGCAATATGGATGAATAATTCAAGAAATAATGAATTCAAGTAAATATGAGCAAACTAAATATGGATGCAAATAATCTAAAAAAGTACAATGTATTCAATGACTCCAAAGCAAAAATCAGTGTAATAATAATCTCCAAGCATGTTCTCAAAAATCTCTGGGTTGAATTTACAGAGAATTACAAGAGAGATGATGAAAAAAGCTCAATTTAGGATTAATTGAAAATAATTGAGAAATCAGGTTCAGTTAACCTTGAGATAGATTCCAATTATAGTTTAATTGAAATGCCTTTAGATAAGAAGTTCAAGTTGCATTAGAAATAATATTAAATTAATTCCATGCATTTGTGATAAAAATAGATAATCCATTGATTTATTCAAGAAAAGAGTCTTTTCAATGCAACTGAAATTCTTTTTTTGAAAAGCTTTGAGTTCCAATTTTAGAGAGTAATTCAATAATTCAATTTAATTGCTTTTCTGATTTCAAGTTCTAAATTTAGAAAAAGAAACAATATCTCAAGTTTGATTTCTCTCTAAATTCAATTCTTTTATTTTAATTCCAATTCAACTCTTGCTTTGTAATTAATTCTTCTTTTGTAATAAATTAATTCCTTTTACATGATTAAATGGAAAATTTATTAATTAATTAAATATGCAAGGATATTTAATAAATTAAAATAGGATAATTGATCAAAATGATATTCTTGGAAATGATTCAATTAATTAAATAAATATTTAATTAATATTGAGTAATTAATTTGCCATGTGATATTTGATGATTGAAGAATTAATAATGTGCTAAGACTGATTTAATTGCCTTTGGTTAGGACCATGGTGATGTTGTTGAGATTAGGGGCCCATGGTTTAGATGACCATTTTTAGGGTATTACATATCTATCCTCCTCTCTCCTTTTCTATCTCTTGATATATCTTCCTATCCATCCTTGCCTTTCAGTCTCTCCCTCTCCCTTCAAATATCTTAATATCTATATCTATATTTGTGTCTCCAACTCTTTTCTAGGTATGTCTATCTCTATATATTTATCCTTCTATCTTTCCCTCTCTTTATCTCTTTATATCTCTTCCCCTTATATCTCTCCTTATTTGTATATGTATCTTTAGACATCTCTATCTCTCCCTCTCTCATTCTCTCTCTCTCTATATATATATTTATCTATTCTACCTTTATTTATCCATGTCCTCTCTCTTTATTTGTATCTCCCTCTCTATCTCCATCTACCTCTCTATCTCTATTTTCATCTATATAGATATTTGAATCCCTACCGGTTATGGAGTTTTATTATCTTTCTAATTTAGATTGTTTTTGTTAGGTGTATTTGGATCTTATTTCTTGATGAAGTGTGTAGAGAATCATTCCCCTCCAAATTGTTTTTCTACAGGAGGAGCATAAGGGAGGAAGAGAGGTGTGAGGGAGAGATTAATTATGGAGAAGAGACAATTAGGAGTAACTACATGGTAGGATGAGAGGTGGAGAGAGAGATGGAGATGGAGAGAGAGGGATAGATGGGGAGAGAGGTGGGGAGAGAGATAGGGAGATACAAAGAGACATAGGGCAATTAAGGGGATGAGAAAAGGGGGAGAGGAAAGTATCCACAAAGGGAGAGGAAAAGAGAGGTTAGAGAAAGAGAGGGTAATTCGGTTGAAGAGAGAGAGAGAGAGAGAGAGAGAGAGAGAGAGAGAGAGAGAGAGAGAGAGAGAGAGAGAAAGAGAGAGAGAGAGTTGGGCATACTTAGGGTCTAGGAGGAGAGGGGAGAGGGGAAAGAATCAATAAAGTGACAAAAGGAGAGATGGTGAGAGAGGTGAAGTGAGAGACATAGAGTAATTAGGGGAGGAGGAGAGAGAGTAATTAGGGGAGGGTTAGAGGGGGAGAGCTAAGAATCAACAAAGGGAGGGGGAGACAAAGGGTAACTGGGGGGAGGAGAGAATAAGAGAGAGATTTGGGTTAATTAGGGGGTAGGAGGAGAGGGGGAGAGGGACAAGTATCATAAAAGGGAGAGAAGGAGAGATGGGCAAGGAAGTGAAGAGAGAGATAGAGAGAGGGTGATTAGGGGGAGGGAGGAGAGGGTGATTAGGGGGAGGGAGGAGAGAGAGAGAGAGAGAGAGAGAGAGAGAGAGAGAGAGAGAGAGAGAGAGAGAGAGAGAGAGAGAGTATATGGTAGGGAGAGACCTAGAGAGGGTAATTCAAGGGGATGAGGGGGAGGGAAGTATCAAAAAAGTGAGTGAGGAAAGGTGTGAGAGAGAGGATAACTAGGGAGAAGAGAGAATAAGAGAGATTTGGGGTAAAGTTAGAGGGGGAGAGAGGTGTGTGGGAGAGAGAGAGTTATGGGTAATCAGGGGCTATGAGGAGAGGGGGAGAGGGGAAAGTATCAACAAAGGGAGAGAGGGAGATATGGGGATAGAGGTTCAAAGAGAGTGGTCTTGATAGAAGGTAATTAGGGGAAGGGGAGAGAAAGGAGATGTAACTATCAATAAAGAGACAGAGAGAGAGAGAGAGAGAGAGAGAGGAAATGTCAAGGAAGGAAGAGAGGGTTTGAGATGGGTAGAGATCCCCATAATCACCCTCTCTCTCTCTATCCATTTGTTTATACTTCCCTCTCCCCTTCCTCCTCTCCCTTATTACCATATCTCCATGGATCTTTCCCTTTTCTGATACTTTCCCCTCTCCCTCTCCTCCTATCCACTAATTACCCCAACTCTCTCTCTCATTCTTTATTCCCCCAATTACCCTCTCTTTCTCACCTCTCTCCCCCTCTACCTTTATAGATACTTCTCTCCCCCCCTCTCCCCTCCCCTAATTACTCTTTATTTCTCTCTGTATTCACCTTTCTCCCCATCTCTCCTCTCTCTTTGTTGATCCTTTTCCCACTTCCCCTCTCCTCCTAGCCCCTAATTATCCGCAACTCTCTCTCTCTCTCTCATTCTCTCTTAACCCCAATCACGCTCTCTCTAACCTCTCTCCCCCTCTCTCCCTCTATTTCTCCATGTCTCCCTCTCTCCCTTTTTTGATACTTTCTTGTCTCCCCTTTTCCTCCTACAACCTAATTACCTCCAAATCTATCTCTCTCCCTCTCATTTTATCTTCCCCTCAACTACCCTCTCTCTCACACCTCTCTCCCCCTCTCCTTTTTTTGATACTTTCATTCACCCCTCTCTTCCTTCCCTATAAATTTTTTTTCTAGGAATGGGAAGGAGATCCAAAGAGAGACAATTCTAGATCTTAGGAGAGAGAGAGATTGACATAGAGGAGGAAGTGATGAAGAGGTAGAAATATAAGTGCATAGTATGAGAGAGAGAAGGAATGAGGGATTCAGTGAGAGTTAGAGAGATAGGTCTAGAGAGAGATGTATAAATATGTATAAAAATACGAGGAAGCAAAAAATAGGTGTAGTGATAGGTTTAGATAATAGGAGAGAGGGTAGAGATAAATAACATGGTTTACCTAAATTTATTACACTCCTTAGATAAATGCTTAAATTTATTATTATTAATTACTCATTTAATATTTCTAGTATTTTTATATGATTGTTACAAAAATTCCATGAAAGAGGGAATTCATATGAAAACATTGTGAACTTTTGATGTTTTATAAGTGAATGATGAAGTTAAATTAATTATAATTATGTTTTCATATATAATATAGAAACACTACCTAATTCATAGTGTTTATCTTTGAATCACCTCTCCAATGCCTATAAAAAATCAAAATTTTGATAAGAAACGTAAAGGTTATGCCCATTTTACTAAAATATGTTTTTCTAAACTTTTCAAAATGGGCATTCATTTTGGTTTCCATAATGGATATCCATTTTAAATGGAAATTGGTTTTGAAAAGCATGACATCACAACAATGATGTTAGGAAATGAATATCCCTTAATAATGGATATCCATTTTCTGATATAATTTTTTTCACTCCATCTTTCTGTTAGATTCACTTTGGGATTTGACATGGATGTTCCAAACCTCAAAAGTCAACATAAAAATCATGTTTACAAACTTTTCTTATTTTCTATATTTTGCCCATGTCATTGATGAATTTTTTTAATTCAAAATTGATGAAATGATAAATGATTTTTAAGAAAAATTTCAGCTTTCTACTAATATACAATTCTCCTTATTTTGAATTTAATAAATAATTATTATTGATTTTTTACATACATTATGTCTAAAGTCCTAATTGATAGGCTGATTTAAAAAAACCTATAACTTTAACATGGTTAAACTTTTTTCAAATCAAAAAAATGTTGTACATTGTATGCTTCGTCCACTATAGGAAAAAAAAAATTGAATTCCATGGATTTTCTACTAAGTTATGGTCCATAGACAAACACGCTATTTTATTTTCAAAATTTTCTAATAATAATTCATAATTAATTATTTGCTTAGCAGAAAATTTGTAAAAAAATGTGGCACATCCAAACATGTCATCTACTTATATTGAAAATTTGAGAAAAAAAAAATTATGTTTTGTTTGAACTTATGTTTCGCAAACATACACTTGCATTGAAATTTCATTTTTCACCAAATAGATTTAGATTTTTGTTAAAAACAACTACTATCTTAGAAACTAGATTTAATTTTCTACAAATTTTATTCTTGAATGATTTTTAAATTATGTTCATAACCTATTCAAATTTTTGTGTCAAGTTGCCTAACTTTGAATTTTTTAATTTTCATTGCCATTTAAGGGCCTAGTTTGGACCCCCATGATCCTTCACACACCCACACCCATTTGAAACCAATAGGTTTGTGTCCTTTAGGAAATGCTACAATATTCCATGTATCATTATTTTTGAAAGTTGTCATTTCTTCTTCCATAGAAATCTTCCAAGATTCAAAATCATTCATACCTAATGGTTGTTAGGATTGATGATAGTCTGAAAGATACTGAGAGGGGCGGGTGAATCAGTATCTAACTGGTTAACAAAATATTTGACCTTATTAAGTATTTTGCATTCCAAAATAGTGTACTGGTAAACAAAAATTAATGCAGTAAATATCAATAGTAAAGACAACATAGAAAGCACACCATAACACAAGATGTTTAATGAGGAAACCTAGTGTGGGAAAAATCTTAGTAGGATTTGTTACCCACAATATTCACTCACTGGCCAATGAATGGATATTACTTACAAAAGGGCCCTACACATGCAGGAAGGCCAACTACCTAAAGCTTACTACTTAATTACAAAAGGAAGTTTCAGTGAATTACAAAATGGATTATGAAAATCCAATATAATGTACTGCTATAAAACAACATCTACTATTCCAAGTTCAGTATCAGTTTAAGCTCATACAATAACCATAAACCCTTATATAAAATCTCCCTCAATATTCACTTATCATTTCTACCATCATGCTACCTTATTCCACATCTATTATCCTCTATATTACAAAATGATTTACAAGATTTCATACATATATGAGTCTATTACAATATGCAATGTCAGCTTACAAAAGATATTACAATTAAATACAACTAAAAAAACTTTATTCCTGTTGGCTGGGATGCTGGTGAACATTGTTGTTGCTGCTGGTGAAGTGCCTGTCGGTGCCGGTGCTTGAAGATATCCACAAGGTTTTCGGTAAGTTTCCATCAATGACAACACCTTCAATCACCTTCAATTCTCATTGGAGTGTGTAATGCCAACAATCTCCCTCTTTGGCATTGATGGCAACAGTCATGAGAAAAATCCAAAAACTGTATCCAAAAAATGAAGTCCAAAATTTTTACCAAAAATGTGTGCTCCCCCTGAGCAGATGATCTCCTCTGATGACCATTTTTCTCTATCCTACTACTCCCCCTTTGACATCAATGACAAAGGTTGTCAAAATTACCAAATGAGTACAGTCTTGAATTTTAACCTTGTGACCAGTTGGTTACAATCTAGAATAAGTCTGCTAAAACCAAATTCAAGCTCTGAGTAAACCTGTTACTGTCCTTCAAAGCTACCTTTGTTCTCTGAATAGTACCGGTGAGATGATGCATTTTATCTTTCAGTGTCTTCTATCCTTGAATTAGTGCCTCAAAGATCTCTTTCCTTAGAGAGATGAGGTTATCTAACTTTGGACTGAGTCTGCATTTTAGCTCTTTGGCTTTTCCCTTTAACCTTTCCTTCTCTTTCTTTAACTTCTCCAATTTTTTCTCAAATCAAGAAATTTCTTGTTCAATAACTGATATAGGTTCAGATGAACCAATGATATTATCAACTATGTCATTAATCTCCTTTTGAACTTTATTGATTTCCTTGTCAATATCCACTATTAAAAGATCTATCTTACAAGTGTCTTTGTATAGTTCCTTGAGCTCCATAATTGTTTTATTCAGTACTAGTAAAAGAGTGTCAATGTGTTCCGTGCACTTCTTTATTATTTCTTCAAAGAATTTCTCTCTTTCCTTCTCCATTTTCTCCTTAAATGTTTCTTCATTTATTTGATCTATAGTCAACATATTGCCAGTAATGTATTTAGACAATGTGTCTAACTGACCTAAAGAATCCTTATTATCTACATTGCATTTGGGTGCAATTAATCTTAAGAATAGGAATTGTATCATCTATTGCCTTATAGGCCAATGCATTACAATCTATAATTTTCTTTATTGAATCCAAGAGTACTTCAGTCACATTGGTGGGTCTAAATTATGTCATTGAAGTACTGGATGTCTTGCCAATTACCTTCACAATCTCTATGCTTCTGGTGGGAGTAACCAATTTGCCTGAATCAACCTCTGGTGGGTCAGTCCATGTCTGCAGTTCCACTAGAAAAGGTTTTGGCTTTTCAGTGGTTATCGGTGGCACTATCTTAGTGTGTACCTGTGAATCAACCCGTTTCTCTGCTTGTTTCTCTGCCTGGTTTACAGTGTTATCTGTCGGTATCTTTGTCTATTTTTCTGCATTGTCCACTACCAGTATCATAGATGTTGTCTCTGTTGGTTTCTCAATGCTTGCATCAGTGTTATCAGTAACCATGCCACTAACCAAGTGATCGGCTAAATGTTCAATTTGCTTTGACCTCTCTATTTGAGTCTCAACCCCAATCTTAATTTTTTCAGCTGGTTGCTCAGTAGCAACATCATTTTTCTTTTTCTCAGTGCTTTCCTTATCAACTACAATGTTAACCTCTTGAGTGTCAATGTTCATCACATACAAAATTTCAGACTCAAGGTTTGTGTCTTCATGTGGTGTTTCTACATTCTCAGTAGCCAGTGTACTGTCAGTCTATACCAGTGGAGTAACTGAAGGTGGTGGTAGGTTATTAGTCACTTTTATATTAGGTAGTCCACCTACCTTTCCTTTTCCCTTGTCCTTTTGATATACCTTGAAATTTTTAGGTCTTATCAATTCTTCTTGTTTTTCCTTTTCAACAAAGAAAATATCCCATTTGTTAGCTGTCTCTTCTGAAATTTCATTAACTCTGCCAGCCATTAGGCTCACATGCCGGTGTTCACTTGAAAAGATTATTATGTTTGCTTCACTGATTAGTTAATCAATTTCTTCAATAGATTTTACCAGATATACAACTATCAGTTTCTCAATTTTACTTTTCTTGTCTAGCTCCATAATTGCTAACCTCTTAGCATCTAACCACATATACAATTCACTAGGCAAATCATCTACAACTTCTATTAATACTTTCTTATATATGTCAAGATGTAGGATGATGCTATTCTCTATACTTTCTTTTTCCTCATTTACAAATGTATCATACAATTTGCTTACATTGGATAAATTACCATCATCTATTATTTCATTTGGGAAGTTGTTCTGTGGTGGTATGACCTATTTTTGCTTTCTCTTTTTAGGTGTCAGCTTCTTTGTCAGTGGTCTCACTACCTGTTGCTTCTACCTTGGTGTTCTAGTTTTCTTGGGAGGAGGAGAGGGTACTAGTGAAGGTTTTCTCTTCCTATCTACTCTTTTGAATTCAACAGGAATTTCACTTTCTGATGATGTACCAACCGGTGAGAGAGATGAGCCTTCGTTTGTAATCCTTCTAAGTCACTTTATTTTATTCCAGTGATTTTCATGACATTTTCCTTAATTTACTTTACTTATTAAGATGCACTCCTTATGTATTTTTCTCTTCTCTTTATTTGTTTCAATGTTTGTACATCACTTTCTATTGATTGTGCATTCCCAAAAACCTTTTCTTCTAGTTCTCTAGGGGCTGCTAATAGGGCTTTGGCATATATTTCAATTATGTTTACAACAGCCTCATATCCCATCTCTGTTACCCATACAGTTTTAAGAAGAACTGCCTCCATCCATATTTCATCCTTCTTAATTATAAAACAAATTTCCTTTTCATATTTATCTACAATGCTTTGTGGTAATATTTCTCTTGTTTTCATTTTTACTTTGAATGCTTGGAAATACTCAGTGATATTGTTGTTCTTATCTGTCCCCATACTAGAGAAGATATCTAACAGTTGTTTTCCTACCAGTATATCAAAACCAAAGTCTTTCTTGTTGATATCGGGAACCTCTTTTGTAAGATACAACATTAAACATACAAGAAGATTGCCCAAATGGAAAGTACCTTTCTTGTCTCCTTTTATCTTCTTTAGATTATCAATAAACTCATCTTTTAACCAATCATATATATCTATCTTTGCATCACTGTTAACCATATCATGTGCACTTTTAATACAAAGACTAGAAATAGAGTTGAGACGGCTTGCATGGGTGGCCTTATAACCTAAAATCATACTTATGAATCAAACATTCACATATTTTACATCATTCACTCTCAGGGATCTATTGTCATAGGTTGCTCCTATTAATGTCATCACTATGTTATTAGGAACCTTTTTAGTTTTATTTGGCCTACTACCAGTGGAGGGTAAGCTAGTCACTGCCCTAACTACTTCCTTAGTGATTTTACAAACAAAGTCTAGCCAAAAGAATTCACCATGAACTCTGCTAAGCGCAATCCTTACTACCTCGTTAGGAATTTATGGTATGTCGAGGATTTCCAGAAAACATAAAGTTTCAATAATCTTATGTTCAGGCTTCACAATTCCACTTTCATCACAAATAACATCTTTATACATTTTTAATATTTCTTCTAAACCTAATTCCTCAATGTGGCAATGAATATATATTCTAGGGTCTTCTGCATATGCAACTCCTTTAGGGATTTTTGAAAAAGCTCCTAGGGCATCAGCCTATTTCGCTATCTTAGGGATAATCTTCAAAATGGGCCCTAGGACATTTAACTAATTCCACAACAGTAGGGTTTGCAATAAATTCTAGAGCAGAGGAGGAAGACATTGATAAATACCTTAATCTGCCTGATAGGTTTGGATGCTTGAAAGAACTTGCTTCACTTCTCTCTTTGGATTCCTTCGCTCAGATTTTTGTGCTCTTAGGAAGTTTGAATGTCCAATGAATGAAAAAGAGGGAAAATCACTAATTTATAATGTCTTTTCCTCCAACAACCGCAATAAATGCTCACTAGTTAAGTGAAACTTAACACATCTGCTGGTAGAGAAGAAGTCCATCTTCTCAACATCAACTGAGGGTAAACTTGCATGATTTTCAATTTTTTGCAATACCCCTAAGGGTTACTTTTCAGTTGGATGAAGAGTCTCCTGCCCATGGAGTAATACTATGTTCTACTGATGAAGGAATAGTCTCATCAACATTCTAATCTATCTTTCTAATCCATTGTCTTGAAAACTATTGCTTTAGCTCATCAGCCTTCTCTTTGCCTTTCAAACTAGATCCTTTATTATTTTCCGATGAGGTCTTGCTTCTACAAAATTTTGCAATATGTCCAATCTTGTTACAAGCATAACAAGTCACATTGTTTTTCTGAATATCCTTTCCATATCCTATGTCAGTTTGTGTTCTGCATTGATTAGATAAGTTCCCAAATCTTCCACAAACATAATATCTTACATTCATTCAGTAGTTTTCTGAATTGTGACCAATTTTGTTGCATTTGGAACATTGACCGGTGGGTGCATTAATGTTCTGATTGTTTCTAGATCTACACTGATTTTTTCTATTACCATACTTGTTACAGTTAAAGCATTTCCCATTAAATTTGTAGGCATTAAGTTGTCTTACTAGTTTATCATGATCATGATTGTTTGCAGTATCGGAAGTTTCACCAACTTCAAATCCAAGTCCATTAGTGTCTCCATTAGGTTTCTAACTTTTTAGTATACCATCAAGTTCTTCTAACTTTTCTAGAATTTCTCTTTATGTTGATTTGCAGTAGCCAACTCATTTTCCAAAAATTCTTTCTGCCTCATAAGTTCAGTTTTATCATGTTCCATGTGAATCAGATATGTCTTTGACATATCATTTTCATGACTGAGTCTTAGATTTTCATTTCCTGCATCATTGAGTCTTCCAGTCAAGTCATCTTCATTCTTCTTTCTGTCTTCAATGTCTTTACAAAATATCATAGTCATGTCTTGCATTTCATTCCTTAAGTTCATGTTTTATTGCCTCATCTTGCTTACAACATTATTAAGAGTTTCCTTTTCATCATCATTACTCTGCATCTTCTCATGAAGTTCTTTTCTCTTATTTCCAGCATAGTGAGATTCTCCTAAAGTCCTTGAATGAATTCTTGTGCAGTCCTCAGATCATCTTCAAGTTTGATATTCTTCAACTTCTCTGCATCATAGTCCACAAAAGCTCCTTCTAATTGCTTTCTTAAATTATCCATCTGTACTGGTGTTAGAATCTTCCTCAAGCTGTTAGACTTTTGAAAATAGAGGACCAGGCTCTGATACCAATTGTTCGGATTGATGATAGTCCCAAAGATACTGAGAGGGAGGGGGGGTGAATCAGTATCTAACTAGTTAACAAAATATTTGACCTTATTAAGTATTTTCCATTCCAAAGTAGTGTACTGGTAAACAAGAATTAATTCCGTAAATATCAACAGTAAAGACAACATAGAAAGCACACCATAACATAAGATGTTTAACGAGGAAGCCCGGTGTGGGAAAAACCTCGATGGGATTTGTGACCCACAATATTCACTCACTGGCCAATGAATGGATATTACTTACAAGAGCGGTTTGCACATGCAAGAATTCCAACTGCCTAGAGCTCACTACTCAATTACAAAAGGAAGTCTCACTGACTTACAAAATGGATTATGAAAATCCAATATAATGTACTTCTATAAAACAACATCTACTATGCTAGGTTCATTACCAGTTTAAGCTCATACAATAACCCTAAACCCTTATACAAAATCTGCCTCAATATTCACTTATCATTTCTACCATCATGCTACCTTATTCCACATCTGTTATCCTCTATATTACAAAATGATTTACATGACCTCATACATATATGATTCTATTACAATATGCCATGTTGGCTTACAAAAGATATTACAATTAAATACAATAAACAAAACTTTATTCTTGTCGATTGGGATGTCAGTGAACATTGTTGTCGCTGCTGGTGAAGTGCCTACTGGTGCTTGAAGATATCCACAAGATTGCCCATAATTTTCCATCAATGACAACACCTTCAATCACCTTCAATTCTCATTGGAGTGTGCTATGCCAACAATGCTTCTTCTATAGATCTTGGTTTATCCACTGCAATATTCAATGAAAAAATGCATCTCCAATCATTAGGCATATACCTTTTAGGTGGTTGTCTATGTCTTGTAGATATTTGAATGAGCTAAGTTGGAGGTTCTTCCTCCTATTTGAAATATTAACAGCTAGATGAGTTCTCCTAAACTTCATGCCTAACTAGGGGTCTTGATTCAACTCTTCCAAGTGTAGAAAGAAATTGAATCACATCTTCTTGTTTAGACTATTATGAATACAATGTAACAAAAGGGGGCTTAATTTATCTAAAAATAACACTTTTACTATGTATGACCTTCAATGTAACAAGGTCTGAAATCTTGTAGCTTTTCACACCATAGTTTTGTATCCAATGAAGATACATTTAACAGCCTTTTTCTCTAGCTTTGTTCACTTCTCCTTTGGCACATGTGCATATGCTTCACAACTAAAAACTCTAAGATATCTCAATGAAGGATTCTTATCCGACCATACCTTCATGGTAATTTTATCAATATGACATGACGTAGTAGACTTATTAATCAGCTAGCACCACTCAACATATCACTAGCCTTCTCCATTAGTGTCCTATTCATTCTTTCTGTAATTCCACTTTGTCGTGGAGAATATGAATTTTCCTTATGTTTATGAATTCCACAATCTTTCTAGAATTTATCAAAATCATTAGAGAAAAGTTAACCACCATTATTAGTCCTCAAACATTTTATTTTCTTTCCATTTTGCAACTGACCCATTTTTGTAAAAGCTTTAAATGAACTAAAAATTTCAAATTTACTCTTTATAAAATATACCCATGTCCTTCTACTATAATCATCCCTATACAAAACATAATATTTAGATTTTGCAATGGAAGGAACACCTACAAGACCAAACACGTTAGAATTAATAAGATCCAACATACCACAAAGTTTATGAGAACTCAAGTAAAATTATATGCAATTTTTCTTTTCATAAATGCAATGCACATAGAAATCAAAATCAAGATTACAATCTGATGCTCTGCCAAATGGGAGATGTTAGACAAAAACCTATGGTGGTATAACACATAAGAGAAACAACAAACAAAGAACTGTTAGTGTTAATCAACCAAAGACTAGAAAAAGCAGGCATACCAAGAGAGACACTAAAAACATAATAAAGCATTAGACAATGAAAGCAAATATAATAAGGCATCTCCAAATGCCTTCCACCATTCTTGTAGCTCCTCCTCCCTTGTTCCTCTGCTCTCCAAGTTCCAAATTAGTGTAGCTCTCAGCAACTTTTTGCACTATGGATGTCTTATGTAGATTCAAGATTGAAATGCTTTAACTATGTTATGCAAGTGTAAAACAAAGTAGTTACGATATGCTATGAAATGAACTAAGATTTCTTTTAATCCAAAATGACAAAGTAGTTATGATATGATAAATGCTCCTCTCTAAAATTGGCTAAAAGTTAAATGCATACAAGTTTTTAGGATCTGGATTATGAAGAAATAGGCTCTATTTATAGGAAAAATGGAGCAATGGATGGTTGAGATTGAGTAATCTCAAGAAGGATCAGGATTGAATGGTTTATGATCCATGTGAGGACTTTCAACCCAATCCCAAGATGACAAGTGTCAACATGAGATGGGTTGAGAGGAGAGGGAATAAGCATTAAATGCTTGACATTACCTAAGGGTTAACTTGGGAGGTAAGGTTAAGGTTGAGTTGAATGGATAAATTCATTATTCAAAGAATAATGCTTTTATCCAATGGATAAACTCTTGTGCAAGATTTAGTGAGTATAACCATGGTCAAAGCAATAAATGCTTGAGGAGACACATGGGTTACATAAGGGTTGAGTTAGGGGTCAAAGTCCCTAACCATGTGGGTGAGTTGAGTTAACCATAAATGGTCATGTAAGAGCCATTAGTGGTTTAGAAGACTTTAGAGGTTATCTTGTTGAACACATAAAGCATTAAATGCCTTTCAAAGACTTTGGAGTCTTTGAGAAGTGACTCCAAGTTGCTTAGCAATGTGACAATAATTAGGGGATAGATTTGGCTAATTAGTGTAAGGAAGTTAAGTAGCGGAAACAACTTCCTACACTAACCTTGAGAGGAGGGTAATGCAAAACTTTTTCAGATCATTACAACAGTTACAGAAAATAGAAATAAATATAATAGCATTCATACCACAACACAGTGATTTACGTGGGGAAAACCCTTTCGGGAGAAAAACCCCACCCTCCAAAAGCAGCTCAATATTTTATTCAGCAATCAAAAATAGATTACAACATACTTGCAGAGCAAGCTCTTCGCAGGAGTACCACTAATCAGAGATTCAGAGGCAACTCAATAGCCATAAGACTCTTACACACAACCTCTATCTCATACACCTCATAAATAGGAGATACAATACAAGAAATCGTCAAACGGTATTACAAAACCATGGGCTAAAACCACCCAATAAGGTGTAGCCGACCTTATCTCCCTTCTATGACATGTTAAAGCACACATCGACACATGTCGCTCCCTTTTACAGCTCATTTATGTATCCGATACAAATTATTTTTCCTATTTCAGGAGTACAAACTTCCGGAGGCCATAACTTGAGAACCGGGCGTCCGATTGACGAACCGTTTGAAGCGTCGGAAAGCTCGCGAAGTGCTCTATCACCTCGTAACCCACTGCGCCGGTTACGGCCACTTTTTAGGGCATTTCAGAGCCTCTAAAGACTCCAAAATTAAGTTTAAACATTTTATCGCACCCCTCCAAGATGAAAACTTTAATATCTTCAAAACTAGCTGTGATTTTGCGACGCAACTTTACCGGAATGCTTATCTAGCCAACCAGAAGCTTTAGGGAGAGTTTCGCACCATTTCGTGCTCAAATGAAAACTTACTATAAATAGTAACCTCACATAAATGCAAGGTTGAGACACCATTTTTCCCAACAAATCTCCCACTTGTCGAACACCTTACAGGAGCGGAAGGGAATGTCAACACAATGAATCAATTGCTAGGGGCCATAAGGCCCATAGACTCTGAACACCATCTGAACTTCTTTGTGCTCACAGCCTTAGTTAAAGCATCTGCAACATTTATCAAAGTTTCCACCTTAACCAGCTTCACCCTACCATCTTCGACCATATCTCTAACAAAATGATACTGAACATCAATATGTTTGGTCCGGGCATGAAATGTCGGGTTCTTAGCTAGGCTAATTGCACTCTGACTGTCACAATAAACTGTCACTGTACCTTGTTTTATTCCAATATCCGGACATAGTCTCTTAAGCCAAATGGCCTCTTTACAAGCATGAGTAGCTGCCATATACTCTGCTTCAGTAGTGGATAAAGCAACCATAGCCTGTCGCTTACTCATCCAACTAATTGCACCACCAAACAAAGTAAACACATAAGCACTGGTGGATCTTCTGCTATCAATATCACCTACCCAATCTGAATCCACATAACCATGGATATCAAGGGAAGTCATGTCTCCAACTGAATTACCATGATAACACAAAGAATACTCTGAAGTACCCTTCAAATATCTGAAGACTCTTTTGACTGCATCCCAATGAACTCTACCAGGATTAGACATATATCTAGAAAGTACTCCCACTGCTTGGGCAATGTCTGGTCTAGTATAGACCATAGCATACATCAAGCTTCCAACCACACTCTGGTAAGGCACTCTGCTCATGTCTTCCATCTCCAATGGGGATGTAGGACAATCTGAAACAGATAGTTTCGTTCCAACTGTAAAAGGAACACTCAATGGTCTACAATTCTGCATGTTGAACCTCTGTAACACTGAATTCACATACTTACTCTAGCCTAGCCATAGCTTTTTGTTTACCCTATCTCTTCTAATTTCCATCCCAAGAATGTGCTTTGCTGCACCAAGATCTTTCATTTCAAATTTAGCAGCGAGCTGAGACTTCAGTTCTGAAATCATACCTTTCCCTTTACCAATGAATAACATATCATCAACATACAATGCAATGAATAAGAAATGATCACCATCAAATTTATAATAAACACAGTGATCTGATTTAGAACGTTCAAATCCCAAACTCAACACATATGTATCAAATTTCTGGTACCACATCCTAGGACTTTGTTTGAGGCCATACAAATATTTCTTCAATTTACAGACCAAATTACTTTTGCCTTTCACCACATAGTGCTCCGGCTGTGTCATATAAATATCTTCCTCCAAATCACCATGAAGGAAAGCAGTTTTCACATCCATTTGCTCAACCTCTAAATCATAAGCAGTAGCAATAGAAAGCAAAAATCTAATGGACGTCATTTTTGCAACAGGAGAAAATATCTCACCGTAATCAACACCCTCAACCTGAGAGTAGCCTTTTGCAACCAACCTTGCTTTATACTTCTCAATGCTTCCATCTAAACCAATCTTTTTCTTGAACACCCATTTACAACCAACAGGTTTTCGTCCTTCAGGCAATGGTACAAGATCCCATGTATCATTCTTTTTCAAAGCTGCCATTTCTTCCTCCATAGCAATCTTCCAAGATTCTGCATCATTCATACCTAATGCCTCTTCTATAGATTTCGGTTCATCCACACTAGTATTCAGAGCAAAAATACATCTCCAATCATTAGGTGAATACCTTTCAGGTGGTTGTCTATGTCTTGTAGACCTTTGAACAAGCTGAGTCAGAGGTTCTTCCTCCTCTTCTGAAGATTCAGAGCTAGACGAGCTCTCCTCAAATTCTTGCCTATCTAGGGGTCTCGATTCAACTCTTTCAGGTGTAGAAGGAAGTTGAATCACATCTTCTTTTTTAGTCTATCCTGGTTGCAATGTAACAGAAGGAGACTTAATTTCTCTAAAAATAACACTTCTACTGTAAATTACCTTTTGTGCAACAGGGTCCCAAAGCTTGTATCCTTTCACACCATAACTATACCCGATGAAGATACATTTCATAGCCTTGTTCTCCAGCTTTGTTCGCTTCTCCTTTGGCACATGTGCATATGCCTCGCAACCAAAAACTCTAAGATGTCTCAATGAAGGCTTGTGACCTGACCATGCTTCCATAGGTGTTTTATCAACAAGAGCTAATGTAGGAGACCTGTTAATCAGGTAGCAAGTAGTGGCAACAGCTTCAGCCCAAAACTTTTGTTCGAGACCAGCACCACTCAACATACTCTAGCCTTCTCCATCAGTGTCCTGTTCATTCTTTCTGCAACTCCATTCTGCTGTGGAGAATACGGAGTTGTCTTCTGCCTATTAATTCCACAGTCTTTACAAAATCTATCAAAATCATTAGAGCAAAACTCACCGCCATTATCAGTTCTCAAACATTTTATTTTCTTTCCAGTCTACAACTCAACCATTGCTTTAAATTCTTTAAAATGACTAAAAACTTCAGATTTACTCTTTAGCAAATATACCCATGTCCTTCTACTAAAATCATCAATAAATGAAACATAATATGTGGATTTTCCAATCGAAGAGACATCTACTGGACCAAACACATCAGAATGGATAAGATCCAAAACACCACAAGTTTTATGAGAACTCGAGTAAAACTGAATGCGGTTTTGTTTTCCATAAATGCAGTGCTCACAGAAATCAAAGTCAAGATTAAAATCATTCAAACCTTCAACAAGGTTTTTATTTTTCAAGGTCCTTAGACCCTTTTGTCCAATGTGACCAAGTCTCTGGTGCCATAACATAGTCTTCTTTGCAGGTAACTTTGCTTCAGACGAAAGAGCACCCTTAGGTACCCAAAAACCATTTCCATCTGTTGAAGGTGAAACCTTCAAATCTTCTAGTGAAGTATCTGCAGATTTACTTTTTACAGAAGTGCTATTACACTCAACAGTGTATGCTTCAAGCTTATACAAAGTGCCAAACCTGACACCTCTAGCAACTACCATAGCACCCTTAATCATCCTACATCCTGCTTTAGAAAAGACTACCTGTATGCCCGCATCTATCAGTTTGCTCACAGATAACAGGTTTCGTTTTAATCCAGGGATATGCAGCACACCATTAATCCTTTTTATTCTACCATCAGAAAACCTGATTCTAACTTTACCTCGACCAACAATGTCTAGATGTGAATCATCACCCAAATACACCTTACCTCCATTAAATCCTTCATATTTAGAAAACCAATCTCTATTGGAAGTCATATGAAAAGATGCACTTGAGTCAATTAGCCAAACATCATTACCTGCATGAGTCGCCAAAGCCGCAATAAATGCATCGCCATCTTCCTTGTTGGACTCAGAATCAGAATCAAACTTTTTCTTTTTCTTCTTCTTCTTTTCTTCTTTGTAGTCCTTACGGATGTGACCTGGTTTACCGCAATTCCAGCAAATGACTTTGGACTTTCTAGGAGATTTCAATCTCCCTTTGGATTTGGACTTGTCGCGCTTCTCATTCTTCTTGCCTTTCTCCCTAGGTCTTCCACGAACGGTTAGGGCTTCCTTTAAACTGATGGATACCTTCCTTCGCATCTCTTCACCCAGTAGGGCACCCACCATGTCTTCAGATTTCAAAACAACAGAAGTACTACCGATAGCCATAACAAGAGAATCCCACGAATCAGGCAAAGAACAAAGCAAGATCTGACATTTCTCCTCCTCGTCCATCTTAACACTGACAGATACTAATTGAGCCACCAACATATTGAATGCTTCCAGGTGGTCTATAATTCATCCACCCTCTTCCATCTTCAAGGAATACAATTTCTTTCTTAAAAAAATTTGATTTAATAAAGATTTCACTTGATACATCTCACCAAGCTTAGTCCATAGCTTTTTTGTAGAGTTCTCTTCATGGACATTGATTAGAACAGAGTCTGCCAGGCACAGTCTGATTAGACCCTTGGCTTTTCGGTCCATAACATCATACTGAGCTGCCGCAGTAGGATCCGAGGGCCTTTGGACATTCGCATCAACAGCATCCCAAAGATCTCGATCTATTAGCAGATCTTCCATCTTCAGCTTCCACATCTCAATATTACTTCCATTAAATTTCTCCACCTCTATTCTCCCTGACGAACTCGCCATCTGAATATTCCTGCAACAAGATCAAAAAGTGTCTTCTGCACAAGCTCCCACTCAAATCTGGATTAGTTCAAAAAACCCAACTGCCCACAATTGAAACCAAAGGTGATCAGGCTCTGATACCACTTGTAAGGAAGTTAAGTAGCGGAAACAACTTCCTACACTAACCTTGAGAGGAGGGTAATGCAAAACTTTTTCAGATCATTACAATAGTTACAGAAAATAGAAATAGATATAATAGCATTCATACCACAACACAGTGATTTACGTGGGGAAAACCCTTTCAAGAGAAAAACCCCGCCCTCCAAAAGCAGCTTAATATTTTATTCAGCAATCAAAAACAAATTACAACATACTTGTAGAGCAAGCTCTTTGTAGGAGTACCACTAATCAGAGATTCAGAGGCAACTCAATAGCCATAAGACTCTTACACACAACCTCTATCTCATACACCTCATAAATAGGAGATACAATACAAGAAACCGTCAAACGGTATTACAAAACCATGGGCTAAAACCACCCAATAAGGTGTAGCCGACCTTATCTCCCTTCTATGACATGTTAAAGCACACATCGACACGTGTCGCTCCCTTTTACAACTCATTTATGTATCCGATACAAATTATTTTTCCTATTTCAGGAGTACAAACTTCCGGAGGCCATAACTTGAGAACCGGGCATCCGATTGACGAACCTTTTAAAGCGCCAGAAAGCTCGTGAAGTGCTCTATCACCTCGTAACTCGCTGCGCCAGTTATGACCACTTTTCAGGGCATTTCGGAGCCTCTAAAGCCTCCAAAATTAGGTTTAAACATTTTATCGCACCCCTCCAAGACGAAAACTTTAATATCTTCAAAACTAGCTGTGACCTTGCGACGCAACTTTACCGGAATGCTTATCTAGCCAACCAGAAGCTTCAGGGAGAGTTTCGCACCATTTCATGCTCAAATGAAAACTTACTATAAATAGTAACCTCACATAAATGCAAGGTTGAGACACCATTTTTCCCAACAATTAGGAAGGGGTTAGAAGAATCTAGAAGGGGTTTAGGATTGCAAGTGGGTTTGGTGGGTGAGGGAAAATATGATTTTTATTAAAATAAAATTCATTTATTTCAACAAATAGGTGCAAGTTGCATTTTTAGTAGAATGCAAGTGGAGGGATTTAATGATTTAAATAAATGTTCTATTTAATTTATTTAAAAGAAGAAAGGGGATTTAAATGAAATAAATAAGATTTATTCATTTAATTGATTGTGAATTTAGTTTAATGAATTAATTAAAATAAATTGAATAATTTATTTAATTAATAGGAGATTGTTTGAAGATGAATTAATTAAATGTTAATTTAATTAACTGATGGCTAGTGAATTTTTAATCAAATAAATAACAAATATTCATTTAATTAAACTGGACAGATTTATGTGACTACATTTGCCCCTCTTTGAGATGGTGCAGTTTATCGCATCGTTTCAAAGAAAGAAAAATAGGTGTGAAGAAATATGCCCCATAGAATGTTAATTTAATGGGCGGTATGCCCCCTCGAGAGATGGGCCAAAAATTTCAAAAAATTGAGCGATCTCTTGAAAAACAATGAAAATTGGCAGGTTGGTAGAAGAGAAGAATTTAGCAATACTGGTGAAAAAATAGAAGAAATAGGAGATAAAATGGAGAAATGGGAAGCTTAGGAAGTTCACGGGGACCATGGCTATGAGTGGGGTAAAATTAGAGTTACGACAAATGGTATATATGGGGGGAAAGGGGTGAAAACTGGTTCATTTGCATTCATCTCCATAGCGGTTTCTAAGCTCTGATAGTGAGATTTTTGAAAGAGAAAGCAACAGTCAAGATGTCAGTACTGATAGCAGATCATCAGCTAGAGTGAGTTCGTCGATTCCATCAGCCAGATGACTATGGACCAATGGTATGTGAATTTGAAAATTTGATTTTCATGTATTTTTTATATGTTTTTAGCTTGTCCAAGTTGAGTCAAAACAATAGCGCTAAAACTATGTTTTGGCATTGTTGTCAATTTAATTAGTGCTATTGTGCCACTATAGCGCTTTTGCATAGTGGTTTTAGCGCGTTTATAAAGTGTAGTGCTATTGTGTAGTTGATTTAGTGCATTTGTAGGTTTAGTGCTATTGACCATTGTGTGTAGCGCAATTATTTTGATATAGCATTTTTTCATAGTTGTTGTAGTGCTATTGTGTAGTTGGTTTAGTGCGGTTGTCAACATATTAGCGCTATTGTTGGCAGAATAGTGCTATTGTGTGTAGATGAGCATTATTGTTAGGAAAAAAGATACCCCAGTGTTTTGAAAAAGAATCTTCTGATGCCAATGATGGATGGATGGAGAGGTGAGTTGTTTTGAACCATAGCAGCCCTGTTGAGACTTAGGCCATTAGGATAAATGCATGTTGTAGTCTAGGTGTGCCATGATTGCTTACCTATTGAGACCCGAAGATACTGGATCAAAGTATTTGTTAATAGTCTAGGTTTAAACTTAAGAAAGTCTGAAACAAAACAACTGATGATAATGGTTGATGCACACGTGTAGAAGGAGCTTCACGTCTTACGGATGTAGGAGAGGCATCCAACCACATAGGTGTTGCTTGATCGATTGATAGAGGCTGAGGTTCATTGCATTGCAGCGACAGGCCTGTACGATGTTATGTATATGCCCATGATTCAGACAAATCATGGGTTGATTATAGCATTGGTAGAGTGGTGGCATAGTGAGACATGTACGTTTCACTTAGCATAGGGGGAGATGATGGTTACATTGGAGGATGTGTGGTGCATCCTTCACATTCCTATTCAAGGAGAGTTGGTGTCATATGATCGAGCTTGGGGGACAGCAGCAGTGCAAAGATTTTTTGATGAGGATGTATTTATTCATGATGGCTCGATAGCATGGGAGGATATAGCTGCTTTGTATAAGCCACTACCAGCTATTTTATCAGGTATTGTTGGGGGACTTCTATGCTCAAATAGACAATCGCATGGACTGACCATTGGTTGGGGCCAAGTTATAGAGAAGATGATGACTGAGGGGACCTGCTTTGCATGGGGAATGTGTGTTCTGTCACACTTATATCAGGAGCCGCATGAGGTAGTATACCGAGAGGTGAGCTCACTGGGAGTGGTGATCACTCTTCTTCATATCTGGGAATGAGAGAACTTACTTGTGACATGACCAGTGAGTCTCAGATTTAGGACAGTAGACCAGCCCTATGTATATATGTATGGCGGTATGATGAGTTAGCACCACCTAGGGAAGTTAGAGTGGTGGTGCTGGGCACTTGACGATTTAGATTTAGTGATTTCGAGGTCATATATTGAGTGCAAGCTCTGGGAGGATGATGTAGAGGCCTTTCCATATGTGTTTATGACATGATACCTCATTAGTTGGACAACCTACAATACACAGAGACAGTTACCTGGGAGAGTGCTGAGATAGTTTGGACGGAGGCATGGACTGTCGAGTGGTTCTAGAGAGTATGCACGGGTGGTAGGAGAGAGGTTCTTGTGGGGGCCAGTATTACCCTATGATTAGGCTTTGGTAGAGTTTCAAACTCTACAAGTGAGACCATGGTAGATCAAGCTAGGGATGGTAGATGTAGGGGTTACTGATGAGTATACATAGTATATTGTGGCACATCTGATTCCACGGATATCAGATCTAGCAGAGCCTATTCCATCCTTTGAGAAGGAGAGGAGATAGAGATGGAGGAGGAGAGGAGGTCATTGAGTGGTAGTAGGTGGATGAGGGAGAGGGGATAGAGTTGGTGGTGATAGAGGAGGTGGAGGAGGGGGTGGAAGATTCATAGGTGGAGGTGGGGGTGGTAGACGGTTACAACAGAGAGGGAGAGGTTGTCAGCCATTGCGGCTATCACAGGGAGCTGTGAGATTAGGTGGCAGGGATGCGGGGGAGGGAGAGGCACCTATGGATACAGGGGAGAGAGCCACTTGAGAGGGAGCCAATAGAGATGCACCTATAGATATGGGGGAGGGAGCTATAGGTGGTGGAGATTTGCAGGATCATATGATATTATTTTTGCAGACACGGCTAGAGGATATGGAGGTGAAGGTGGCAGCTAGAGATGTGTAGCTTTTTGCATGAGAGTTAGAGTTGACAGTAGTGTTGCAGGAGAGATTAGGCCATGGATAGGGTGATCCAGTTACAGGAGAGAGTTCAAGCCTTGGAGGGAGTATAGGGACATGGGCCATCGACTAATTCCCTAGCGAGAGAGTTATGAAGAGCAGGTGGAGAGGTTGATTACTAGCGGGGTCTATATGAGCAGGAGGTGTCATCTAGTCGACAGACACTGAGTTATTCACAGATGCATCAGGAGAGATTAGAATGATCTCAGAGGATGTAGAGTTATGGTGGTGTGATGGGTCCTCCACGGCGAGGTAGTGCAGGTGGTGATGGTGGTACAACACCTGGTGAGAGTGGCATTTGAAAGTGAATATATGTATTGTATTTCTTTGTCATTTTGGACTATATCCTAGATGGCTCTTAGTAGCCGATAGTTTGGACTTCATTGTACTCTGATACATGTCTATTGTTGCGATATGATATGATGTGATATATGAGGAGATCCCATATTTTGTGATGATATGCATGTTGATGATATGTATGGATTTATGCAGGGTGATGATCTATGATGTATGCTTAGATGGATATTTGTACTTGCTATATGTAGGTGTGGATGAGATGATTCCTATATGCATGTTATGTTTCATTTATATGATGTCTATATGCATGTTTTATGAATATGGTACTAACATGTGGATGCAGGTTTATACGTATGCATGATGTGTTGGTGAAATGCTTTATGTATGTATGTACTACCATGATGATGATGTATGCATAATGAAATGATACTAACAATAATATAGATAGTACATGTATTTTATGTCGATGAGATGATGATATGCAGTGATGTTTGATGTAATGTATGAATGATTTTTCTAAATGCATCTAGATGGTTTAAAATAAATGCAATATGGATAAGCAAATGTATAGTACAAATGTTTATATGTTGATTTGTAAATGAAGGCATATGTAAAATGTATAAACCAATGTTGAGACAAATGGTTTTGTTTGTTATGATCTAAATGTTTGATAAAATATATTTTGAGAGAAATGCTAATGTAATGATAATGCAACTCATGGGTAATGAATAACTGCACCTTAATGCAATTAAAAGGATAATGAATGCTTTCTAATGAATCCTAATGAAATTTATTGTAAGATGAAATGAATGAGTATAAGAATATACGAGATGGATAAATGAATGCACTTAACTCATGGATAGATAAATAAATGCATGCAACTACATAAATCTAGACAAATGTATGGTAAACAAGTTTAAATGATGATAAATGATGAGTGTAAATGATAATAAATGAATGCACAGTAATGGATAATAATGGCAATAAATGCAATGATGAGAATTTTTCATATAAATGAAGCTAAATGTCATGAGTTTGTAATGATGAAATGATGTAATAATACTAGTGCAAGTACATGACAATGAACTATATGTATTTAAATGCAACCAAATGATATGAATTGCACTCTAATGAATGGCTAAAAATAAAGTTAATAAACCTATATGCAAGCATATGATAATGAACTAGGTTTATGTAAATGCAACTAAATGATATGAAATGATGATGTGGTCATGATAGATGAATGCAAGGTTGTTCACACTTTGCATGATGCACTGATGATGTATCAGACGACTCTGTCATGATTGTATCCAAGACCAGTTCATTCTTCAAATAACTTCTCATATTAATCTTGTTCACACTTGCATACAAAAACCATGCATATGATTAATTAAATGGATGGGTGAAATGCAACATAATGCAATATAAACAAATGAGATGGAATGATGATCCATAGTGCTTTATTTTCGTCATTGAGCATGGGAGTATCAATCTTGGACGAGGTAGTAGGAACCAAGGATGGAGCATCGTACCTACAAACAAATAGCATAAATAAAGAATAAAGAATATGGACCCTCCATAATGGTTCATGCTCATATGGTCGAGGTATACACTATAGTCAACAAGCCATAGTGATCCATGACTGTATTTTGCATATGATTGCATAGCTTAGTGAACTTCCCACGTAGACATCATTAGTACATGCCCCAGAACTTCATTGGAATAATTCGTAGAAGACACACAAACAAAAAAGATACTTAGGAAACATCTCAACCACTCTAATCACTTTTGGATATCCCAAAGTAGTGTAGGAACCTGATATAAATGAATAAATAACCTACAAACCAACCAAGTACTTGATAGCTTAAACAAAATTTTCCTGTCAAAGAAAAAATGGCATCTTGTCTTTATTCTGGTAAGGAAGGATGCATGCTTGTTAAGATAGTTTGTGTGTCAATGTTAATTGTTTGGTTGATGTGATAAGTGGTCATTGTTTGAGTATTTCAAAATGTGTGTTTGGTATGTTTTTGGATGCACATGTACAAAGGTGGTTTCCATGTTTTTGATTGATTTTTTTTATGTTTTTATCATGTTTTTGGGATTTTGTGAGTGTTTTTTAATGCTTTTGGTATTTTGTGAGATAGTTTTCTGAATGAAGAACCCAATGAATCACAAGTAATGCAGAATCTACCTCCATCAATAGGTTAAGGGAATTGCCCCCAGTTTTAGACATGATTATGAAAAAGTGACATGCAAGATGCATGAAGTACTATCTTTGATTGCAGATCAATAACAAGCCATGGTTTTGACTGATGGATGTGTGGATGAAATGAATATGATCACAACAAGTCTAAAAGATAATGGAGCCATAGCCTTTACGAGTGGTGCCTATTTTCCAGGTTTTCACCATCGCACTTACCCAAGGTGCCACCGGAGTGGTTGTTCACCACTTGGGTGCATGATTTTTCTTTACTATTTTCATTTTGATGTTTTTTAAAAAAATTTTGTATTTTCTTCAAGACATTTATCTGAATGTTTTTGGTGTCTTTCTGGTATGTATGCAAGCCTAATGCTCTATACAGTTTATGTATAAAACTGTTTGAGGTGCATGTTGTTGATTGGATCTGCTAGCAGTTCTCCTTCTGAAGTAGCCAACTGATATGCTCCGGACCCAAATACCATTGTGATAACATATGGACCCAGCCAGTTTGATTCAAACTTTCCTTGATATTCTCTATTTGGTTGGTTATGAGGATTCTCTCAAAGAAAAAGATCACCTACCTCAAATGTATGAGGTCTAACTCGATGATTATAGCTTCTGCTCATGCACTGCTGATAGGCTTTGAGGTGATTGTATGCAACTTGTCGTTTCTCATCAAGTAGCTCTAAGTCTTGAAGATGTGATACTTTGTATGCTTCATCATCTATGAGATTATGCAAGGAAACCCATAGAGATGGTATCTCAACCTCAATAGGAAGGATGGATTTTGCGCCATAAACCAGTGAGTAGGGAGTTGTGCCTGTAGGGGTTCAAATGCTAGTTCAATACGCCCATAGTGTTGGATTTAATTGAACATGCCAATCATGACCAACATCATTGACTACCTTCTTGAGGATTCTCAATATGTTTTTGTTTGATGCTTCAGCCTGACCATTTCCTTGTGGGTAATAGGGAGTGGAAAAGTAGTATTGGTTGTGAAACTTCTCATAGAATTCATAGACATCTTGATTTTTGAATGGAAGCCCGTTATTTGTGATGATGGACATGGGTACATCATACTGGTAGATGATGTAATTAAGGATGAATGAGGTGATCTTCTTTTTGGTGACTTGGGTAAGTGGAACAACTTCGATCCACTTTGTGAAGTATTCGGTGGTGGTAATAATGAAATTGTGGCTGTTGGATGAAGATGGATGGGTTTTACCCATGAGGTCAAGTCCCCATTGACAAAAGGGCCATGGTGTTGTGATTGGTTGCAATTCCTATGCTGGTGCATGTATCAGGTCTCCATGAACTTGGCATTTCTTGCATTTTCTAACAAAATACTAGGAGTCTTTTTCCATGGATGGCCAATAGTATCTAGCACGTATGATCTTCTTAGCTAGTGAAGAACCACTTGAGTGAGTCCCACAAATTCCTTCATGTACCTCTTCTAAGGCCTTTGTTATCTCATCCTATTCTAGACATCGAAGGAGAGTACCATCAAGACTATGTCAGTATAGGGTTTCAACAATAATGGTATATCGAGCAGTTTGGCGAATGAAGGTTTTACATTGGTTAGTTGATTGGTTAGGAGGAAGTGTGTGATCGCAGAGGTAGGTGTATAACTCATCTTACCATGTGGATTCAAAACTGACAAGGTGACATATCATCTCGGATTTGGGGATATCATAAGTGGGAATCCAAAGTTGTTCTACCAAGAACTCATACCATGTTGAATTTTGTGGAAGATCTAGGAGAGATGTAATGGTAGCCATAGCATCAACAACTTGATTCTGATCTCTAGTTATCTACTCAAAGGTGATAGTAGTAAATGATGCCTTTAAACTATCCACCATTTGTTTGTACGACCTGAGTTTGTCATCCTTGGTCTGATATTCATCGGTTACTTGTCGGATGACTAGTTGGGAGTCGCCATATATCTGTCACTCTTTCAATTTCCATTATATGGCTAGTCTGAGTCCTATGATTAAGGCCTCATATTCTGCTATGTTGTTTGTACATGGAAATGTGAGCCTGTAAGACTTTAGGATGCTATCACCTTGAGGTGTGATAAATAAAATGCTTACCCCTGAGCCATGCCTAGTGTATGAACCATCAAAGTATAGTTTCCATGGTTGTGCTATTGTGATCATGAATATCTCTTCATCTAGAAAATTGGAAATGAGAGGATGATTTCCTATGAGGGGTGCATCGGCCAGCTGATTTGCAATAACTTGGCCCTTGATAGCCTTACGATCCACATACTCGATGTTAAACTCACTTAGAATCATCACCCATTTGGCCAAGTAGCTAGTCAATGCTGCTTTGTTGAGTAAGTACTTTAGTGGATTGATCTTTGCAATGATTTATACTTTATGTGTTTATAGGTAGTGCCTTAGTTTAGTGGCTGCCAAGATTACTGCTAGGCAAGCTCGCTCAATAGGGGTGTAATTGAGTTCATAGTTGACTAGTGTACGAGAGATATAGTAAACAACACACTCTTTCCCTTCTATGTTGTGTTGAGCCAGTAGTACTCCTAATAAAGGTTTACTTGGATCTGGTGGGATCAACAATGGTGTACTCATGAGATAGTCTTTAACCATCTCGAATGCTTGCTGACATCTAGTATCCCATTTAAAGTAGATGTTCTTGTGTAATAAGTGTGTAAAGGGGTGACACTTATCTACCAGTTCTATGATGAATCTTTAGATGGATTGTAGTCACCCTTGTAATGTCCTTAGCTGATTGATGTTCCATGGAGGTGGCATGTCCATGATTGCTTTGACCTTTGTAGGATTGGCCTCAATGCCTTTCCTTGAGACAATGTATCCTAGAAGCTTCCCTGAGGTTACTCCAAAGACACATTTCTTTGGGTTTAGGGGAACATGATATTGTTCCAGTCTATCAAAGATTTTATCTAATATTACTAGATGACCTTCTCTTGTTAATGATTTTTCCAGTAAGTCATCAACATAATCCTCCATTATGGTATGCATCATATCATGAAAGATGGTTGTTATTTCTCTTTGATAGGTCACCCCTGCATTATTTAGACCAAAAGGCATTACATTCCAGCAGTATGTTCCCCATGGACATGTGAATGCTATCTTATGTTGATCCTCTTGTGCGATCTTTATCTGATTGTACCCCAAAAATCCATCCATGAGAGAGAGCATGGCATGTCCTGCTGTTAGGTCTACGATCATGTCAATGTTTGGTAGGGGGAACTCATCTTTAGGAAATTCCTTGTTTAGATCTTTGAAGTCAGTATGGATATGGATGCCCCCATTTAGTTTTCCGACAAGAACAATGTTGGATATCCAATCTGCATAATCAATTGGTCTAATAAAACCAACATCCAGGAGTTTCAAAAGTTCTACTTTGACTACTACTACAATTTGGGGATGCATCTTGTGAAGTTTCTGCTTGATAGGCTTGGCTCCTTCTGCAACGGTGAGGTGATGCATGACTAAATCCGGATCAAGACTAGGCATGTCTACATATGACCATGCAAAGTTGATCTGATGCTTTTGGAATAATTCAACAAACTTAGGATGTTCCTCTGGAGTTAAAAGAGATGCTAGATGTATGTGGTGAGGAGTTTCAAGAGTCCCAACATTGTATTCTTTTGTCTCTTCAATAAGGACTGTTGATCATTCGTGTTGTGTACTAGAAGGGAGGATGTCAAACCTTTCATACTCTGGCGCCTTAGAGAGGTTTTCACTATTAGATACACTCTTTCTTTTTACTTTTTTGGGATTAAACAGTGCCGCAGTGTGGTTTTCACTAGAAGATCCATGTTTTATCATTATATTTTTGCAGCTAAAAGGTTTGGCATCTACTCCAAAGTATGTTGCGCTATTAAGTTCAATGGTGAATCCAACTTTGTGCCTGGTTGGTATGTTATCTCGTAGGTCCAAAAAGTCAATGATTGCCTCATCATTGTGGATGTGGTCAAGGCGTGGGGGATTAGATTGGTTCCATTCGATGAGTTCAAGATAGATAATGGGCATTACCTCATCGATCAGGTTAACTTCATAAGAGGTGTTAGTGAGGGTTAAGACATTGTGGTGAAGGTTGTTGATGGTACGCTCCCTATTAGAATCAAGCATAGGATGTGACATAGGGTCTGTGGAAGGTGTTTCCAGTTCAAGAATCCAAGAGATCCTTATCTGTGCTTCTCCATAAATAGGGATGTCTTTGCAAGGTGGAGGTAGTGATGCATCTTCCTCATCTGAGGTATTAAGCTAGACGAAATCAAATTCCCACTCATGTGAGTCAGTCTCTGAGTCACTTTCCAGTATCCAATTAATATACCATACTAGAATGTCCTTTGAGTTAAATACTATAGGTGTGATCGATTCATGTACCCTTGTAGATGAAATGATTGGTGTTGTAAGAAGGATTATAGGGATTAGTGAATCTGATGTAGGTAGTATCGATGTTGTTGAATCTACTGGTTCTGGTGGAATTACTGGTATTGTCAATACTGCTGGGGGTTCTGATACTACTAATGGTGTTGTTGATGCGGTTGCTATTGTTGATGGAGTTATTGGTTTGATTGGTGGGATGATTGGTGTTGTGTATGTTCAACCATATTGGAGTAATTAGTGTGATTCTTGGTGCTATTGATATAATAAAAGGTGACTTCTTTATGTTTGTAGTAGGCTGATATAGAGGTTTGCTAGGTTTCCCTTTCAATCTTAGTTTAGGAAGAATCTCCTTTCGAAAGCCTAAGCCTGTGTTATCTTTGGGCTTTAATTCTGGCTACAGTAGCTCATGTTGTCCTTGATTGCAAGGTTCCAAAGCACTCTGACTATCATAACCCATTCTTTGCATAATGAGAAGGCCTTTTCCATATTGATCTATGGGAAGCTTAACTTGTGGGATATTTGTGGTGATAGGATCTTTATATATCCATTCTGCTAAGTCCTCATCTCTGGTCTCTTCTTCTTGACTCTTTCCAAGGATGAAAGGTGTCAAAGTGCATGCTAGCTTGACCAGTGGTGTTTGAAGTAACTATTGAGGTTTACCATGAGTTCTAAGAGAAGTGGGTAGTTGCCCAACACAAAAGAGTTGGATGAGATTGTACTCCCCAGGACCTTCCCTTGTCATTTTCATCTTTAGCTTCTCTTGCTTGGGTATAGTGGTGTTTGAAATGGAAAGAGAGGTTGGAATAATGTATGAGGTGGATGAGGTGGCTTCTTTGTTGTTAGGAATGGTTTAATCTCCGGTTGATGGTTGATATTGTTACAATATGCAAATAGATTTGCATTACCCAGGATTATAATTTTTACACCATTATGAGGAAACTTGGTACACTGGTGGTAGGTGGATGGAATGGTTTGCATGGCGTGTATCCAAGGTCTTCCTAACAACAAATTATATGGTAGAGGAAGGTCCAGAACTTGACATATGATGTGATTCACCATTGGGCCCACTCAGATTGGTAACACAACTGCTCCTTTGGATGAATGCTCTGCATCATCATAAGCTTTTATGTTTATCTTTTTGCGGGGATCCACTGATTCAACTGCATATCCTAATGTTGTGACCAATTGTAATGTATAGATATTTAGGCCTGCTCCATTTTCAATCAAGACTCGCTTGATCCTGTGTTGGTTGATAAATCCTTCAATATGGAGTGAGGTGTTATGAGGTTGATGGAAGGATGTATTGTCACTTTCCAAGAAAGTGACACATGGTGATCACCTTAGATTTCCAACAATAGCTTGGAACTGATTTGCATTTAGATTTGCAGGGACTAATGCCTCTTGGAGAGCTTTATCCAAGATTGTTTTATGAGATGGGGATAGGCACAAAATCTCTAAGATGGATATAAGTGCAAGCATTTTATCTAATTATTCTACAAGGTTATACTACTTTGGGATGGAGTGGGTACCTTGTGGAGCTACTTTAATGGTGATCTTGCTACGATGCATAACAACATTGTAGGTAGAACTTGAATTATTTATGGTAATGGTTGCAATTTGTTTATTGGCATCATATAGGTGATTCACATTGTAATTATAGGCGGCTCGCGTATAATTAGTGGTATCTGTGTTTCACCTTGAAGTGGAAGGACCCCTTTGATCTTGTGATGGAAGTGGATTCTTAAACATAAGATGATCTTTTATTGTAGTTTTTGGGTCATGTCCTTCAATTTCAATCTCACCTCAGTCAATGAGATCCTGAATAAGATCTTTCAATCTGTTACAATTGCTTGTTTTATGCCCTTTCCCTTGATGGAATTCACAATATTCATTGTCCCTCTACCATGAAGGTTTAACCCGAGGTTCATAATTGGACATATTTGTTAGGGTCACTAGATTTGAAGAGACCAACTGACGTAACACCATTTCAATAGGTTCCCCTAAGGGAGTGTACGTTCATTCTTGTTTATAATTTTGCTGGCGTTGTCTTGGTTCTTCTTGTGGTACATTGTGTCCTTGATTTGGTGGGGGAGAAACTGTGTTGGTCTTAGGAGGGGGTTTTTCCCTGCAAAGCAGACCATAGGTTGTGCACTTTTGATAGTCCTTGCATCTACAACCCCGTCATTGATGATGTTTTTATTTTTATCCTAGAAGTGAGGGCGCGTTCACATTTTAAACCCTAGGTGATCATTTCACTAAAGGACTATGTGCCTTTCATGTCCAAATTAAATTCCATTTCTTCATTCAAGTTGGAAATAAATATTTCCACTAGCTCTCTTTTAGGTAGTTGAAGGAAACATCTACTAGACATTTGTCGCCATCATTGCAAGAAAGCTGAAAAATAGCTCCCATAGTTTTTGCTTGGTGTTACATAGATCGGCCATGGTGATATCACGTTCAATGTTGTGTGAGTAATGTGCAATGAATTTCTAGACCAGTTCTTCAAATGTCCTAATACCACATGCTAGTCAAGAAAACCATGATGTAGTTGTCCCTCCCAAACTTTGGGGAAAGAGTTGCATTAGGTATGTGTCCTCATATGCTACTTCTAGGCATGCAGAATGAAATTTCCTAACATGATCGCGAGGGTCTCCTTTTCCTTGATACTTTTCAAACTTAGGTGTTTCAAACCCTCGTAGAAAAGGTGGCACATGTAGATTCCTATCAAAGGGATAGGGACAAATACCATTAAGTAAAAACTGGTTTGTTTTCACACCACTGTGGAGTTGTTGAGCTAAATTCTTGACTTGTTGCCGCAACATGTCTATGTCATTAGGAGGAGAATAAGGTGGGGGATTTTTTTGATGAAGGTTGCATCGAATGTGATCTTGACCTCTTTCATCCTTATTATGACTTTCACATTTTGATTCTTTCCTTAGTTATGCAATATCAAAATCAGAGGGTAGTTTGGCCCCCTCTTGGGAAAGTCTTAAAAAGTGAGCATCAACATTGCTCCTAAGCATTTCATTAAAAAGTCTATTAAAGAGAGGGTTGTGTTGTGCCCTTTCTATTGTTGCAGGAGTAGGAGTACTTGGATTTTCATTATTTGTGTTTCCTCCAAGAGTTTCTTGGAATTCATTGAGATTTTCCTCCTCTTCCTCTTCAATTTCTAGTTGTGTAGACCTTGATCTAGTTCGAGCCATTTTGTTTACAAGTTTTTGTTGAAGTTTGGTGAAAATGATGATGATTTGGTGATGGAATGAAAGATTAATGTTTGGTGAAGTGTTTTGCATATGGATCTCTAATACTAAAGGTAGATGTTACCAAAGTCCTTTCCTTGAATTGCTTGTTGTGTTTGGTTGACAATGTTTGATGTGATAAGGTTTAGAGAGATCCAAGATGTGTTACAAACTCAACTACCTAGTAATCAGAGAATTCACTCATAGACTAGTTTTAACCTGTGTAGAAATGCCTCTTAGGATGAGTTTATCCTAGATGTAGAGACACTCTAAAACTTGATGTATTGTGTTTGATTCAAGAAATATTGAAATAGAACTTAGGAGAAAAACCTCTTGAGGTTTTGAGATTTAGAATGGATTTCATGAGGTGTAAATGTGATAATGGATGAAATGTTAAATTCAATAAAAAATTTGTGTTACAAAAGGAACAAACTCTTCCTCTTCTCTTTTAGGGGTTGGTGGTTCTTCCCTAGGTGAGTTATATGTGATTAAAATGTCTAAAAGAAACCAGGATTGATTTTTCCTCCCTTGTTTTTATGATAACTCAAATCTCTATATTGAGTAAAAGCTCTATGGTTTAATGACTCTTGATCAAACTCGTTTGTTTTTCCTTGAAGATATAGACGCATGTGATGTAAGAAGGTTCTATGTGAGACAAAGATTTATGTATTAAGATAGAAGAATTTCCTTCTTTTGATGAAAGCCTTTGAGCTCAATGGTCTTTTATTCATGTTGATATGTTGATGAATATTCTTCCTTCTCAAAATGTGAAGGATGGTCATATATTTTGATACTTTGGTTTTGCACTTTGTTTTTGATCTTTGGTTTTTGAAAATGTTTGTGTTGGATGTATACTTGTTTTTGGAACTTATTTTTGAGTTTTCTTTTACAAGAAAACAAAGCAAGCACACAAACACAAGAGTGTTGCCTCAAAAGGCACAAGTAAGTATGGGTCTAGATCAACCCAATCTTTGGAGTTTTTATGACCCTTTCTTTCTAAAATATTTTTGAGTATGTTTTCACAAAAAGCCTGAAGTTGGCTCAGTTTATCACTAGTTTTGACACAAAACAAAGACACTTCAAACACACTTTATCCCTAAGGTCAAATGGCCAGTTGCGATAATTTCAGCCCACATCTTGATATTTCTTCAACTTTGGTACTACATACCTTATGAATCCCGTCATGGCAGGTAAGTATGTGATATACTAAGTCTTCTATGAGCATAACAAATAGATGATCCCTATGATGGGGGAGTCAGCACTTTTATCAAGCTACAAGTAACCTTTCAAAAAGCTATGTTTATACTCAATGAAACATGTATGGTGAGTATCTTGGGAGCAAAACCTTCTATGCTCTTACACTGAATTTATCACAAATATTCTCAATCAATAGAATGGGTGGGCTACTACATAAAGGTGCTTAGTAATTTTTGATGTCTTTGGACATAAGTTCATTTTGTAGTGACTCAGTTAAGAGCCTTGTAACTTGTGGTGGGGCCCATTTGTCTTTTCCACAAGTTACACTATAAGAACAACTATACCCAAGGCAACAACTTTCACTCACACCTGATTTCTATAGCAGCTCAAAGGATTTACCACATGAGGTTGTTCCCAAGAGTGATGTCTCTCTTGGCAGGCCTCTCTTAAAAAGATAAACTTTGAGTGTTACTAACACTTTTCTCTTGCACCTAGGACCACGAAAGCCAAGGGAGAGGATAGTGTGTGTTAGAAGTAGGACCACTCAAAAACTTTTTGCACAAGTATGCCAAACATAAAAGATACTTATTCTTTTTAACTCATCATCACAATGTTATCTAACTATTTGGAGATGTTCCTCCAACAGTCATAGTGTTCTTTTTATCCTTTAAAGGCAATATGTTGAGTAAACTAGGAAACTAAAATCCTGGTCAACTAAATGAAAAGAACATTTGCTTGAAGTAAATCACTTTGAGATTGAAAGAAAAGTGGCTTGTTCTTTTTATTTTGCCCAAAAAAAAGTGTGGATTGTGAATTTTAGTTTGAGTTTATGCAAGAAACTCAAATTTGTTTTTTGTTGAGTTTTAAACACCAAAATAAAGTTTGAGCTCCCTAACTTGCAAGAAAATCAAAGTTTGTTGTGAGTTTTAAAGCACCAAAATGAAATCTTTGAGGTTTGATTTTTAAGGACCAAAATGAAGGGTTCAAGTTGATTTTAACTTGCAATAAAAATAAAATAAAAAGTGAATTTCTAAAATTTTAAGAAACAAATTGGGTTAGTTCAAATCTGCACAAAAAACAAAAATTCAATAAAATCCGCATACATGGTGGGCCTCTACAAGCCTAAAAACAATTGATTTTTCGGTTACAAGGCATTTTTTATAACGCTCTATTACAATAGCGCTACTCTATGTGAGAACAAAAGCACTATTTAACACAAAAGCACAACAGTAAGTACAAAAGCACTAAAATAAATTATTACATAGAGAGCCAACAGTGCTAATAGAGGAACAATAGCACTACTTTAGGGTCAATAGCATTATACTATAAACAAAAGCACTACTTTTGGGACAATAGAGCTATTGCAAGAACAATAGCGCTAAAAGACTAGATTGCAATAACACTAAAGCATGAACAAAAGTGTTGAAGTGCGACCTGTGTGTGAAGTAAAACAGTTAAAAAAGTTAGTATTTTTAAAATCAGTTCCTAATTCACATCAGGTTCACCAAATGATGCTCTGCAAAATGGAAGATGTTAGACAAAAACTTTTGGTGGTATAACACATAAGAGAAACAACAAACAAAGAACTATTAGTGTTAATCAACCAAAGACTAGTCTAAGAAGGCATACCAAGAGAGACACTAAAAACATAATAAAGCATTTGACAATGAAAGAAAATACAATAAGGCATCTCCAAATGCCTTCCAACATGCTTGTAGCTCCTCCTCCCTTGTTTCTATCCTCTCCAAGTTCCAAATTAGTGTAGCTCTTAGTAACTTTTTGCACTATGGATGTCTTATGGAGATTCAAGATTGAAATGCTTTAACTATGATATTCAAGTGTAAAACAAAGTAGTTATGATATGCTATGAAATGAACTAAGATTTCTTTTAATCTAAAATGATAATATATTAGTGATTTATGCTAAATGCTCTTCTCTAAAATTGGCTATAAGTTAAATGCATACAAGTTTTCAGGATCTAGATTATAAAGAAATGGGCTCTATTTATATGAAAAATGGAGCAATGGATGGTTGAGATTGAGTAATCTCAACAAGGGTCAGGATTGAATGGTTTATGATCCATGTGAGAACTTTCAACCCAATCCCAGGATGACAAGTGTCAACATGAGAGGGGTTGAGAGGAGAGGGAATAAGCATTAAATGCTTCACATGACCCGAGGGTTAACTTGGGAGGTAAGGTTAAGGTTGAGTTGAATGGATAAATTCATTATTCAAAGAATAATGCTTTTATCCAATGGATAAACTCTTGTGCAAGAGTTAGTGAGGATATCCATGGTCAAAGCAATAACTGCTTGAGGAGACACATAGGTTACATGAGGGTTGAGTTAGGGTTCAAAGTCCCTAACCATGTGAGTGAGTTGAGTTAACCATAAATGGTCATGTCAGAGGCATTAGTGGTTTAGAAGACTTTAGAGGTTAGCTTGTTGAACACATAAAGCATTAAATTCTTTTCAAAGACTTTGGAGTCTTTGAGAAGTGACTTCAAGTTGCTTAGGAATGTGGCAATAATTAGAGGATAGATTAGGCTAATTAGGAAGGTGTTAGAAGAATCTAGAAGGGGTTTAGGATTGCAAGTGGGTTTGGTGGGTGAGGGAAAATATGATTTTTATTAAAATAAAATTAATTTATTTTAACAAATAGGTTCAAGTTGCATTTTTAGGAGGATACAAGTGGGGGGGATTTAATGATTTAAATAAATGTTTTATTTAATTTATTTAAAAGAAGAAAGTGGATTTAAATGAAATAAATAAGATTTATTCATTTAATTGATTGTGAATTTAGTTTAATGAATTAATTAAAATAAATTGAATTATTTATTTAATTAATAGGAGATTGTTTGAAGATGAATTAATTAAATGTTGATTTAATTAACTGATGGCTATTGGATTTTTAATCAAATAAATAACAAATATTCATGTAATTAAACGGGATAGATCTATGTGACTACACAATCATTCAAACCTTCAACAAGATTTTTCATTTTCAAGGTCCTTGGACTCTTTTCTTGAATGTGTCCAAGTCTCTAGTGACATAACATAGTCTTATCTACAGGAAAATTTGATTCAAAAGAAAAAGTACCCATGGGTAAGTGGGTACCCAAAATCCATGACAATTTGTTGAATGTGAAACCTTAACCTCTTCCAATAAAGTATTCATCGATTTACATTTCATAGAAGTACTCTTACACTCGATAGTGTGTGCATATGACTTATATAGTGTGCCAAATTTGATACCTCTAGTAGTAACCATAAAACCTCTTACCATTTTGCATCCTACATCAGAAAAGACTACTTGCACACCCACATTTATTAGTTTTCTCGCAGACAATAGATTTTGAGCTAGTCTAGGGATATGTAGCACACCACTAATCCTTTTTATTCTACCATCAATATACCTGATTCTAAATTTACAATGACCAACAATATTTAAATTAGAATCATCACTTAAGTACACATTACCTCTATTAAATTCTTCATATTCAATAAACCATTCTCTATTGTAAGTCATATAAAATGATGCACCTAAGTCAATTAACCATACATCATTACTCTCATGAGTAATCAAAGATGCAATGAACACATCACCATCTTCCTTCTTCAACTCATTTAATTAGAATCAAAATTCTTCCTTTTCTTCTTTGCAATGCTTATAGAAGTGTCTTGATTTACCATGATTCCAGCAAATCACTTTTAACTTTCTAGGAAACTTGGATCCCCCTCTAGACTTGGATTTGTTGCACTTTTCATTCTTATTGCCTTTCTCCTTTGGTCTTACATGAATAGTTAGGGATTCCTTCAAACTAATGTATACCTTCCTATACATCTTTTCACTAAGAAAGGAACCCACCACATCTTTGGACTTCAAAACAATAGAAGTACTACCAAAATCCACAAAAAGAGAATCCCATGAACAAGGCAAAGAACAAAGAAAGATCAAACATTTCTCCTCCTCATCCATCTTGACACCAACAGATGCCAATTAAGCCACCAACATACTGAATCCTTCTAGGTGGTCTGTAATCCATCCACCCTCTTCTATTATCAAGAAATACAATTTCTTCCTCAAGAAAATATGATTCAATAAATATTTTTCTTGATACATATCACCAAGATTATTCCATAACTTCTTTGTAGGGGTCTCTTCATGGACATTGATTATAATAGAGTCTTCCAAGAACAATATAACTAGACCCTTAACAGTATGATCCATAACATCATATTGAGTAGCCACAATATGATCTGAAGATTTTGATAATTTGTGTCAACAACATCCCATAGATCTCGATATATTAGCAAATCTGATGAATACTAAGAGGGGGGGGGTGAATTAGTATACCAAATAATACTGAACTTAAATAGTTAAGTAATTTGGCAGTAAACTGGTATAACAATTTTACTAACAAACTAGTTAACACAAATGCAAACCAAACAACAAATAAGGGATTCACACACAAAAGCACAATCACCATAACACAAGAGATTTTGACATGGAAACCCAAATGAGAAAAACCATGGTGAGATGAAACTCACAAGTAACTATTTGCAGAATAGTAACCAGACCGGTTAAGGTCATACAATCTTCTTTAACAGAATAGATCCTCTTAGGAATCTCAATCTCTATTAGGAGATAAGTCCGATTAAAGACTACCTTGTGAGAGGATTTCAGATCCATAGTTGTGAAGCACCTCGTTAGAGGATTTACAAAGGCTTTCCCAAGCCTACCCAGTTAAGAGTTACAGACTTGTCAAAGATGTGAGTAATCAACAAGTGAGTGATCTAAATACTAGCATAGTATGCCTGGTTAGATCCTTGATAGCTCATTGTTAATGCTTTTCAGCATTACTTCAATCTTCAGTATCTTCACACTCTATTTCTTCACACAGACCTAATCTTCTTCTATGATAGCACATGCAAAAACTTCATCAGCCACAGAAAACCCTAACAACCTCTAAAACCCTAGACATGATGTCCTTATAAAGGAATCTAATTTCATGTCGGTTCAATAGGATTACATTACAAGTTCCTAGGTTCAGTGCATCTGGATAGATTTGGTAACACGACACAAAATCACTACCAAAGTGTCAGTGGATGATAACTCATCACAAAACTAATACCAGTTGGTAACTCATCACAGAGTAATACTGGTTCAGATATTAACCTATTACCGGTTCACATATTTTACCGATTACCGGTTTGCCAAAATGAAGACTAGGAAAAATAATAACTACCACTTCAGTTCCTTCATATTGCTTGAGATCCTTGAACCACTTGAGGTCTTCATACTGCTTGGGATTGGTAAACACTTTCTACAAAACACCGATAGTCTAAAGACTATAATACATGATACTGGTTGGAACAAATACCAGTTGAGCATAACTCATGTACATACAAAAAGTGATCTCAAAGAAAGTGTGTGTCCATCAATGACAATCACAACAACATCATCAAAAATTCTAACAATCTCCCCCTTTGGCATTGATGGCAACACTTAGGAAAATTTTTGACATCTAAGTGTTTGACAACAAAAATATGCCATAATCAAAATTACTCCCCCTAAGCATATACACTACCCCTTGTGCATAAAAAACAATGTATACTACTCCCTTATAGTGATAAAAATGAAAGTATACATAACATGCATCAAAATTTTAAATATAGAATTCTACTCCCCCTTTGCCAGCAATGACAAAGTACAGTTGAATAACCCCTGTTTCCATTATCATAAAATCATAAACGTTTATGACAATAAAGAGTGAAACTTGCCAAAAGTTGATATAAAGTCCTACATAAATGTATTCATGGATAAAGACCATGACTCAAGCAATGAGGTAGCAACCTCACTTTCTGTTTGCATTTGGAAAACCTGTTCCTCCATGGCATCCAAGGTACTAATCTCTTGAGTGACCATTAAGGCATCCAGATTGAGATAGTATTTCTGAAGTATTTGCAGTCTTGGTAGTAGAACCAATTGAAGTTCCTACAAATCTCATGTTTAGTTGCTGATCTCTAACTCTATTCTTGCAAACTAGAGTTGAAACTAGTGAACAGTTTTCCCATATGTGGTGAAGGAATCATAGGGTGTCTTGAAGGTGCTTATATATGCCTGTAGATTAGATTGTAGTTTGTCTTTCTAAGTAAGCACATCATCATAGAATAGATGGGGTTGGCATATCCTACTGAGCAGTAGATTCCCCTCATCCATAGCATCTCTTATGTCCTTCTGTGCCTTTTGAAGTTCAGATTGGAGCTCATTTAACTTCTTCACTAAGGTAGTGTTCAGTGCCTTTTGATGCTTCTTTTGAGCATAGGCTTCAGCAACATCTTCCAGACATTGCACCTAGTCATCTACAACTATGCATAAGAGTTTTAGTGGGGCTAGAGAGGAATCGGTACTTGGGAGGTTGGTACCGGGAATCAAATTGGTAAGATTTTCCATCGCAGTTTGAATAACATCTTGCTCCTTCTTCCTCCTTAGCGCTTCCAATCGCTCTTGGGAAAGCTGGTGGGATTGGTAATAT